>NC_092848.1:775192-933447 GCF_039878825.1 Excalfactoria chinensis | reverse complement strand
CCACACCCACCCCATCTCCTGCTCCCCCCCAGGCCCAGGCTTTGCGGATGCGCGCGCATGGTGGGTTTATTAGCGTTATTTCGGCATTGTGATGCAGAGAGAGTAAGTGTAACAGCTGCTCCGTGCTCGTGGTGTTTATTGTTACCTAGAGACAGCCCACTGGCTCCTTCCCAGCCCCCCCCCCCCCCCATCCCTCCCCATGCCCCGGCTCCCCACACTCAGATGCAAAATTTATAGCACACAGTCCCCTCACATTAACTCTCTGCCTTCCAGGCTGGGACGGTGCCATGGGATGGGGACAGGGATGGGGACAGGGATGGGTCAGGAGGTGGTGATGGGGGGGGGTTGGACAGCCCTTGTGGTGTGATACCATGAGCCAGATGGGGCTGCTCCATGCGGTGCCATGAGATGCGGTGCCATGAGATGCCGTGCCACCCTGTGCTGTGCCGTGCTGTGCCATGCCATGCTGTGCCACCCGCAGCCCCAGCCGGGCAGCACGCTGTCCCCAAGGAGCCCGTATCCATGGCACAGATAATCCTCCATCCGGGCCGGGTGCCAGCCGAGCTGTGCTGCCTTGGCTGTAATGGGGGGGGGGGGGGGGCGGCCCGGCTGCCCCTCACCATTGGCAGCAACCAAAGGAGCAGTGAGAGGGTTCAACATGGGCCGGGTGAACGGGGTGCTGGGGGGGGAATGGGGTGAGCAGAGGGGGCACAGCTGGGGGGGATGTGGGTGATGGTGGCTGCGGGGGATCTGCCCATGGTGTGAGTTTGGTGCCACAAGTCCCCTTCTCCTTTGTTCTGCTGGGGCTTGGCAGTACAGCACAGCATGGCACAGCATGGCACAGCATGGCACGGCACGGCATGGCACAGCATGGCATGGCATGGCACGGCACGGCACAGTGTGGGATGGCACAGCGTGGCATGGGATGGCACAGAGCATGAAATCACACTGCATGGCCTAGCATGGCACGGCACACACACAGCAATCCTTCAGCCCCCCTACATACAGACCCAGCAGCTCAGCCCCATCCCACCCAACCCCACACCCACTCAGGGGGCAGCAGGGTGACCCCCTACAGCACCGAACCCAAATAGGGCTGCAATGGGGACAGGTGACCCCCACCTCACTGCTCACCCCCCCCCCCCCCACCCCAACCCGCTCCCTCCATCTCTCTCTCAGCAAGTTTTTGATGTGATTACCGGCACTGCATGGTAATTAGTGCTAAACTCATTTGCACAACTACAGTTAATTGGCTACAACAATTAATTAATGTGTTGGAAATTTGGCACCGGAAGAAAAAAAAAAGAGAGAGAGAGAATAAAAAAGTTTGCCATCAGAGCACCAAGGGGGGGGGGGGGCACATAAAGGGGGGGGGGACCCACCTGCAGCCCCCCCCCCCATATCTATATCTTTTGTTCCCCTCTCTCTGCTCCCTTCCCTCCTTCCTTTTCCCTTCTCCTTCCTTTCTAAGTTGGTGGAAAACTCCGCTAAAATCCAGCATGACTGATGAGTGGAGCATGTAAAAATCATTGGGAAAACGTCCTTGGAAGACGAATGCATTTTCAGCAGAATAATTAACTTAATTAACAAATTCGCATGCATATTCATCAGGCTATTAATGTCTTCTCAGCTCAGCTTGACGAACATTGCGGTAATAACCATCTCATTTGCATACCGCATTCTACTGCTATCCAAAAAGAAAAACACACAAAAAGGCGGCCTGCAAAGAGCAAAGAGCCCGCGGGGGGGGGCTCTGCTGCTGCTATGGGGCACGGGGTGGGATGTGGGGTGGGATATGGGGTGGGATATGGGGTAGGATATAGCAGTGTTGGCCCTGTGGGCGGTGCCTGGGTGTCCTTAGCTCCGCCCCCTTTTGCCGCGCCCCGTTTGGCCACGCCCCCATCGGGTCTGGCCACGCCCACTCTGTCTATTGGCCACGCCCACTCTTGGGGTGCACACATGGATGGATGGATGGATGGATGGAGGGATGGATGGAGGGATGGAGGGATGGAGGGATGGAGGGATGGAGGGATGGATGGATGGATGGATGGATGGATGGACGGACATACAGGAAGGTGGCTACAGGGTGATGGATGGGATGGTGATTGGCTGCTTGGACAGACAGACGGATGGGACAGACAGATGCTCTGGTGTCCCACAGGCAGGAAA
Organism: Excalfactoria chinensis; assembly: GCF_039878825.1. NCBI lineage: Eukaryota > Metazoa > Chordata > Aves > Galliformes > Phasianidae > Excalfactoria > Excalfactoria chinensis. The sequence continues at coordinate 931,278 of NC_092848.1, read as the reverse complement.
TCGGAGCTTGCTGTGATGTAGGGGCTCCATCTCTTTGATCCCAGCTCCAATTGGGTTTGTGAGGGTGATGTGGACCCAAGAGATGGGGACGGGGACACCAGAGCCCCCACAGAGCCCCCAGCAGGGACCCTCCCACCCCAAGGATGGGGCAGCTCTTGTCCAATCCCCATCCAGAGCTCGTGCTTCCATCCAATCCCCTGCTGGGATCCTCCCTGCTGACCAATCACAGCCAGCCCCACCCTACCACACCCATCCTGCCCGGTAACCTAGTCTATCAGGCTTCGCTCTGTGTCCATTGGGGTGAATCCAGAGACCCCCAGCAGCCCCTCATTGCACGTCCATGCAGCCAGCGGTGCCTGAGCTCATCCCTGCAGAGCAACTGAGGCTCTGCAAGGAGAAAGGCCACAACCACCAGGTCCCCACAGCCTTCCCTTTGTCCCCCAGGCACCCCCAGATGCTCACACCTGGAGGGCAGCCCCATGAGGCTCTTTATGGGGGGGGGGGGAGCTGGCTGTGGGGTGAAGGTCGGGTGAAGGGCTGTATGGGGGAGGTGGGGGGGGGGGGAGGCTGAGTCGCGCCGTGCCAGCTGCACCCGCAGAAAGGCAAATAATTCAGCAGCACCAACCGGAGAGGAATCAGCCCTCGGAGCCACGTGCCAAAATACCAGCAGTAAAGTAGTTAAATTAATCCAGAGCCGAGCGAGGGAGCCTGCGAGAGCCGGCTTGGGCCCCGATCCAAAGGAGTTAATGTCCCACAGTATGATCGATTAGTTGTCAGATGTGATTTCAAACCAATACAAGATGAATAGCATAATTTTCCTTCTCTCATTTTAGACAGAATTAAGAACCCATTAGCTAACACAAATTTTTTGGCAACTTTAATAAAAAGCTCCCATCGACGTTTGTAACAAACACTCCCCCAGGTCCCCCCCCCCCCCCCCCAAATTCGCCCTCGTTTTGCCTGGTGTCACGCAGTGGGGACACAGCCCTGACCCTATGCTGAGAGGTGACACCCATAAGAAGCCAACCCCAATGCCCATAGAGGGTCCCACTGTTGTTTAGGCTGATGATAGCGATGCCCGCGGAGGGGTTTCCCTTATAGCCATGGGTCGGGGTGTGCTCAGTCTTTGAGGGGTCTCGGTGCCACGCGTGTGATGAGCAGGCAGGTCTCAGCGCCGGGGCTTTGTGCCGTGAGGGGACTCGTCAAGGACAAACCTTGCACAAGCTGCTCCTGCCCATGTGCCCGCAGGCGCGGGGCCGCCGTGCCAGCCCAGCCGTGGCCATTATGGCTGCACGCGCCAGCTGCGGCCGCACGATCCCCCATCCCTGGGGAGGCTGGGAGGGGGTTTAAGGGGAAGGGGGGGGGGGGAGCCGGGCACTGTGCCACAGCCAGGGCTGCCACCGCCCACCGTGGTGCCAAGCTGAGAGCTGTGAGGTGGGCTGGGGTGATGGGTGAGGGGCTTTGGGATGAGGGCACGGCAGTGGGGGAGGCCCAGAGATTGGGACACCCAGAGCAAGATGGAGAGGGGGGTTCTGCCCCCAAATGATGAGGGTGGCATGGAGCACACATGAAAGGTGCCCCATTTGCAGCTGATTCAGCCCTGCAAGGAGGTGACGACCCATGGAGCAGCCAGGGGTCCCCATACAGCCCCTCTTGCTGGGGGAACACAAGGGCAAAGCCCCCCCCCCCCTTCCTGCACCTCTGCTGGATCTCTGGATTTTAGGCACCAAATGGGGTTGAATTAGGATTATTATCACAGCTGTTCTAAATGTAATTAGTTTTTGCTCTGAAGTTGTTTGCTTTGCCGGGATTACGGCACAATCCAGCCCATCCGCCCGGCTCGAACTTGAGAAAGGCTTTAATTACTCTAATAAAGAGGACGCCGGGTTAATTTGATGATTCCAAAGGTGTGTTTTTCAATTACATTTAACCAAAATAATAATAATAATATATATATATATATATAAAGGATTTACAGTTGGGCTAAATTGAATTAGGAATGGACAGGAAGGCCAGGCCAGGCGGGCTGCTCATGGGGACAGCAGGACCTTGGCCATCAGCATCTGTCTGAGGTGTGACATCTGTCTGTCCCGCTCTGTGTCTGCAATCTGTCTTGCAGCACGGATGGACACACAGCCCCATCTGGGACAGAGCAGGTCGGGGCTTTGCAGCACTGCAGGGCTGTTCCCATGTCCCCAGCTCGGTGCCCAGCATTGGAGAGCTGCGGGTGCGCAGAGGGATGGAAGGGAGTTGTGTGTCCTGGCTGACAGCAGCCCATCGAGGCAGAGGGGATCCAGCTGTGAGCACGAGGAACATGCAGGAGGAGAAAGGCTGGGCGCTGCCACCCGCTGCAGACCTCCAGTGAGCCCGGCCGTGCCGAGCTGCCAAGAGAAATGGGCAGAGTACGGGATGAACGCAGGCCAAGGCAGGGCTGCGATGCAGCCGCCGTAAATCAGCTTTTAAGTAGCAACAAAATGGACATTTCCCATATGAAATGTGCCACCGGCTGCCATGGAGAGGGGGGTGAGGGGAAGGAGTGCAGGAGGTGCAGGTCTGGGATGGGGTGCTGAGGTGGGGATGGGGGTCGTAGACACAGATGGGGCATCTTGAGGTGCTGAGGGGATGGGGTGTGGGATGGGGTCATGGGAAGGGAAGGGAAGGGAAGGGAAGGGAAGGGAAGGGAAGGGAAGGGAAGGGAAGGGAAGGGAAGGGAAGGGAAGGGAAGGGAAGGGAAGGGAAGGGAAGGGAAGGGAAGGGAAGGGAAGGGAAGGGAAGGAAGGTTCCCCACGGCCATGCAGAGTGCTCAGGTGGGCACCACCTGCTCTCACTGCTCCTGGCCAGCGCTGGCCCCGTTCCTGCTGGATCTGAGCCCCTGTGGGGCTGAGTCTCCTTCCTACCCCCAAAGCCTGGGAGTGCTGGGTGGGAGGGGTCCCTTTTGCAGACCCCTGGCTGCTGCCCCGTCTCTGCTGGTCCACTCTTCTCTCTGCTCCGTCACACATCTACGTGCCCTTTCCCACGGGGACACGGAGTCCTCTCTGGGGATACGGGGAGGGGACACGCGGGGATGCGGTGAAGGGGCCGAGGGGACGGAGGGGACACGGGCGGGACGGAGCCGTGCCGGGTTTTTCCGGCGGGGCTGCCAGGCTGTGCAGCATTCCGGAGTACCAGGCATTTGCTCGGCGGGCCGTGCCAGCAGGCATTGGCAGGTTTGGAGCTTCGCAGCGATTCCAGGCACAGATGTCCTTGTTTTAACTCCTCGCCGATGAATCCTGGCAGGCCGCGCTGGGGGAGGGGGGCGGCTCGGCAGCCCCCGGTGCACCGGGGCTCGTTGCCAGCCCGACCCGCCCCGGCGGCCGCTCGGGGGACACCGACGAACCCGTGGCCGCCCCGCGCAGACGGGGCCGCCGCAGCCCCTCTCGGCCCCTCGGGGACCCGGGAGCGGTCCGGGCCGTCGGGGCGGTCCCGATAGCGGCGGCGGTCCCGGCTCCGCAGCTCGGCGGGCTCCCAGCGCCGGCAGCATCCGTTTTTTATGGTATCTGCAATTTTGGCAGAAATCTGTCTTTAATTTAGCTGTCCATATAAAAATCCGCACTGTATAATAATGAACAGATGCCATGAAATTTAAACTGAAGCAATGACTCCTCCTTCCCCCCCCCTCGGCTGGCACTCGCCGGTGGCAGCGGCGATCGGAGCTGGCTCTGCCCTCGTACCCCCGCTGAGCTCCGAAGGGTCGGGAAGGGCGGGCGGGGGGCACCGGGGCACCGGGACGGGTCGGAGCGAGGCCCGGGGGCGGGGAGGGGGCAATCAGCCCCATCCTGGTCCTGCCCGGAGGAACCCGGACTGAGCACGATAGAAACAAACTCGTTGTGCTCTCCCGGTCCACAATGATGCGGGTTACCCGTGAGCCCCGCACCGGCCCTCGGAGAGGCTTTAGTCACACGGAACCGCGGCTGCTCCCGGCTCGCTCCGGTGAAGCTTTGCACCAGAGCCGTGTAACGAAACCTCACACCTCGCCCGTGCACCGGAGCGGGATTTACACGGGAGCCGAGCACGGGGAGCTGGCAGTGGCTCCGCACCGCGCTCCGTGCGGGGCCGCATTGCGGGGCCGCTCCGCGCCCGAACAGCCGGGAGAGATCCCGCATCTCCGCGTGTCACCGGGCGCCGGCAAACAGAATTACGGGGAATTAAAAGATAAACGGCAGCAGCCGAACGGAGCCGTTCGAGCCCGTCCCGGCCGCACCGCACAGAGTCCCCCGACTCCGACCCCACAGCCCGGCGAGCTCCGGGGCTTTTCCCCCGGGGAAAACGTTCCGTTCCCGAAGACGGGCTGGAGCCGTCGGAAGAGGCTTCGTCCGTCTGTGGGGAGCGGCGGGCAGAGGCTGCTCGGTGGGGACGGGTCCGGTTCTTTGGGGCAGGAGCGGATCCGCTGCCAGCGAACCGCGGTCCCGAACTTGCCAGATTTTCCCCTAATCCCGAGGTGGGGACACGCTGCCCACGCCGCCAACACGCGTGTTTTCCACCGAGGAACCCGGGAGATCCATTCCAGCACAGCGACTCCGTGGGGCCCAGAATCGAGAGCCCATTCCGCGGCCCTGCCCGGAGCCCGGTGCCGTCGGGGCGAGCTGGGGCTGAGTCCCGGTTGTCGGGGATGGGAAATGGACCGGCGGCGGTTGGCAGCGAGAGGCGGACGGGCACGGAGCCCGTTCAGCACCACCGCGGTGGACAGCTCCGCGCCGGGCACGTGGCACCGCGCAGCGTCGGGCTCCGCAAACCGAACGGACCGGTACCGGATCCCGGGCTCCGGGCCGACCCTGCGGGCACCTTGTCCGCCACCGAACCTCCGGTTTCGGTCCCGCAGAGCGGTGCCAGCCCCGAGCCGGCGGAGCGAGGCCCGTCCCAGAACCGCCGTCCCCCGGGGAGCGGAGCGGCGTCGCGTCCGAGCCGGCACCGAGCTCCGGTTCCCGGTGCCCTCATTGGTACGGAGGGAGGTGAGGGGGGGGACACACCGCCTCCCGGTCCCGGGGGGGACACCCGTGGGGCAGAGCAGCGTTATATCAGCGCCTCCCCGCCGCGGGCCGCGCACTCGGGCTCCGGGAACGGCGGAACGACGGAACGAGCGGCGGAACCGGAGCGGAACCGGACGGGGAGCGCGGGACGGAGGGTGGGGGGGGGGGGGTAAAAAGTGGGGGGTAGACCGTGCCGCTGCCCCCCGGTCGGAAGGAAAGGGGCGAAGGCGGCGGAGTCAACATTGAATATTTATTAATCGCCGTCGAAGGCCGCTCGGTAATTACAGGGCAGAGCGGGCCGGGCGGGGGGCTCCGGGGGCGGTGCATGCAGAGGTGGTGCCGGGACCCCCCAGCTCCGCTCCCCGAGCGATGTCCGCGGTGCGGCGGGGTGGGGGGGGTGGGGGGGGGGGTCGGGCGCTGGGGGGGCTGTTGCATATCGTTGGCCAGAGATATTTATTCATCGAAATGAAACGGAACAGAAACACGAAAGCACTTCTGGTGTCGGACAGGCGGGTCCCATTTGCTACAACGGTTTGTTTTTTGTTTTTTGTTTTAAGTTTGTTTCTTTCTTTACGGTTTTTTTGTTTTGTTTTTTTTTTTCCTCTTTTTTTAAATTTTTTTTTCTTTTTTTTTTCTTTGTTTTTTTTGCAAAAGTTTTGGGGTTTTTTTTTCCCCGTTTTTTTATTTGTTTTCCTTGTTTTTTTTTCTGAAGCGTTTCTCCATCGTTCTCCTCCTTTCCCCGCTCTCTATAATGACGCCGTTTGTTTCCTCCACGCTGATCCGGGCAGCATCACGAGCAGCCTCAGCTCTCCGCTTCCACAGCAGCTCCCGACCGAAGGGATCCATCCATCCGACCGGACGCAGCTCCGACCCGGGGCCGATCATCCCCTCCGCATCCCCCCCATCCCCGCAGCTCCCTCTCGCAGAGCTGCGGGCTGCCCCGCTCCGTTCCCCGGCTCCTCCAGCTCGGTAAAACCGGGGCCGGTTTTTCATCCTTTTTTTCTCTCTCTTTTTCCTTTTTCTCTCTTTATTATTATTATTATTTTTTCCTCTTTGCGTTCGTTTCTTTTTTTTTCCATTTCATGATTTTTTTTTCTTTTTTTTTTTTCCTTTTTTTTTTTTCCTTTTTTTTTTTTTTCCTCTTTTTTTTTTTTCCCCTTTTTTTTTCTTTTAAAACAGGTAAAAAAAACGTCCTGACACAACACAACGCGCTGCGAGAGGAAACTCCGGGCACCGGGGGGTTGAAAGAGAGGAAGGGGAGGGAAGGAGGGGGGGGCGGGATCGGGGCCGGGCCGGACCCCCCCAAAGCAAAGTGCATCTTTGAGCGTCCGCCGGGCCGGGCCTGCTTGCATAGATAGAAATATTGGAATCTCCGTTTCGCCTCTTTATTGCTTCGGAAAGTTTCGTTCCGCGCCGTAACGCGTTTCTCCTCTCGCTCCCACGGGGGTGTCCAACGCTCGGGGGGGCTCACGGCGGCGGAGGTGGGGTTGGGGGGTTTGGGGGCGGGGGGGGACGGAATGGGGGGGGAAACGGCCCAAAACGGTGAAGGGTGGAGAAAGAAGGAGGAGGGGATGCGGTGGTGGTTGGAGGGGGGAGGATGAGGGTGAAATAAGAAACGAAATAAAGAAGAAACGACGCGGTTTGAACCAGAGCCCCAGGAAGGGCTGCGTGCGTTCCTGGTCACCGCCCCCGGGGTGGGGGGGGAGGAGGGGAGAAAGGTGGGGAGATGGAGGGGGTAAATGATAATAATTAAAAAGCAAGGCAAATTGGATAAAGAATAAAAATAGTAAAAAGGAGGAGCGGGGGGGGAGACAAAAAAGGGAAAGAAAATGGAAAAAAAAATGATCCGAAACAAATAAAAGGGGGGACAGAGAGGGGGGAAGAATCGTCCGAAAAGGGGGGAAATGGTCCAAAAAAAAGCACTTTGTCCCCACGGGGCTCAGGACCCGCTGCCGGGCCGGGTCCCGCTATTGCACCAAAGCCCGCGGCGGAGCCCCGGGGTGGGGGGTCGGGGGGGGGGTCAGTTGTGGAAGAAGGCGTTGAGCTCCTCGTACATGGGGCCCCGCTCGTGCGGGAGGTGCATATCGTAGGGGAAGAGGTTCTCGGAGTGCACCCCCCCGCGCACCCCCGCCGAACCGAAGACCAGATTGTGGCCGGCGGGGCGGGAGCCGGGCAGCGCCGAGTAGTGCATAGAGTAGTGGTAGCTTTTCTCGTGGTCGGGGGAAGAGTCTTGCTTGAGGGAGAAGTTGCCGTTAATGCACAGCGGGGGGCTGAGCCCGCCGTCGTACTCCGAGCTGTTGTAATCGGGGGACGCGTTGCCGTAGAGGCTCTCGTAAGCGGTCGCGCAGTAGCTGTGTGTCCTCAGCCCGTGCGAGCCCGGCCCGGCGGGCGGGGGGCACTGCGCGGCGGCCAACCGCGAGCAGGGATAGGGGTAGGGGTGCACGGCGAACGACGCGTTGGGGCCGTGGTAGCGGCCGCCCTCCTGGCCCTGCTCCGTCAGGAAGTTGCGGGAGTTGAGCTGCAGGCAGCCGGCCACCAGGTTGGTGGTGGGTTGCGAGAGCCCCTTGCACAGAGTCTGCACGTAGGAGACCAGGTCGGGCCGTTTGCCCGAGCGCAGGATCTCGGAGAGAGCCCAGATGTAGTTCTTGGCCAGGCGCAGCGTCTCGATCTTGGAGAGCTTTTGGGTCTTGGAGTAGCAGGGCACGACCTTGCGCAGGTTGTCCAGGGCCGCGTTCAGGTCGTGCATGCGGTTCCGCTCGCGGGCGTTCGCCTTCTGCCGCCGCAGCTTGGAGCGCTCCAGGCGCGCCTTGGTCATCTTGCGCTTCTTGGGGCCGCGCTTCTTGGGCCGCTCGCCCTCCGCCTCCTCCAGGCCTTCCTCCTCCTCCTCCTCCTCCTCCTCGTCCCCGCCTAGCTCCCCTTCCTCCTTGCTCTCCCCCAGCGAGCCCTCGGGCGGCTCCTCGGGGAGGGCGCAGCCCTTACCCTTCCGCTCCTCCTTGTCGCTGCGGGCATCCTCCTCGCACTCCTCGGCCCAGCTGGAGAATTTCTGAACTTCGGGGATCAGGCTGGGCTCGCTGAAAAGTCGCGTCAACATGATGGCTGCAGCGGGGGGGGGGGGGGCAAAGAGCGCAGCGTTACCGCGGAGCCCCGCACCGCACCGCGCGGAGCCGCCGTTCCCCGCCGCCGGGAGCGGCCCCCGATGCGGCGAAAACGAATGCGCCGCGGGGCCGCCCCCCGCCGCCCCCCGCCCGAGTTCGCCGGCACCGGGGGCACCGGGGCGCCGCTCGGGGCGGGGCGCCGCGCACCGGGTCCCCCCCCCCCGCCTCTCCGTCGGCCGCCGCCCCCCCTCCGGGCTCTCTCCCCTCCCCTCCGCCGCCGCTTCCCGGACCGGGCCCCGGTTCCAACATCTGCGCCCCCGCCCCTCGCCCCCCCCTCGCCCCGCTGCCCCGCGGGTCGCGGCCCCTCTTGGACGCCTCCAACTTTTCGGACGCGGAACGGAGCGGCTCCGGCCACGGTTCCATCACAGCCGCCGTCCCGGGGCCGGAGCTCAGAGCCGCGGCCGCGCCCCCCCACACACACCTCGACCCCCTCCCCTATACCTTCCTCCCCCGACCCCCCGCCGCCCCGGGCCCTTCCTCCGCACCCCACCGCCCGGGGCTCCCGAGGAGCGCGGCCCGCAAAATGCGGCTGCACCGAAAGGCGAAGCGGCGGGGGGCGGCGGGGGCGACCGGGGCAGGACCCCACCTCGGGGTGAGGGGGCCTGGGGGAACGGGCGGTGGTCCCGGCGGGGTCACTCCCCGGGGCTGAGCGGTGCGGTGGGGTCAGGGCGGGGGGCGCCGCCCGGGGCGTGGAACGGGGGCGCCGCGGGAGAGAGGGGGGGCGGCTCCGCCGGGCGGGGGCCCCCGGGGGCGGCGGCGCGGCGGTTCCGCGGCGATTTCGTTGATGCGGTGCGGCCGCCGCTGCCCGCTCCGTCCCGGCGGGACCGCACCTCCCCGGGAGCCCCGGGCGCGGCCACCGTGGGGGGGGGGAGGGGGGAGGAGGGGGGATGGAGGAGGTTGAAAATGCCCCGAACCCCCCCGGGAGGGGTCGGGGTAAAAATGCCACCTGCGGGGCCGGCGGGGATGGGGGGGAAGCGAAGGATGGGGGAGAACGAAAGAAGGGGAAAAAAGGGCGAGACGTGGCGGAGAAACCAAACCAACATGGAAGTTGCCTTTTCTCCATTCAAGTTTCCTCGCTGCCCTCCCAGCCCTCCACTTCTTACATAACTCACCTTCGGCGCTGACTGGAGGAATTCTTATTTCATTGTTCCCAGCATCTTCTGGGAGCGGGACGTGGCTCCTTGAGGTGCTCCAGCCTCCTGCAGTCCTCTATCCAAAAGGAGGCGAGAGTGGCATCTCTACCCAGCAAAGGGGGTACCAGCTCTGCTGCCAGTGCCATATGGTTGGCACGTCATGCGCGAGAGCTATCACATGAGAGCTAATGATTGACATGCGCTTGCATTCAGGGAGATTTGTCTCTCTGGGGAAGGAGGACTCGCCATCTGTCACTCTGTACTCAAAAAAAAAAAAAGAAAAAAGAAAAAGAAAAAAAAAATACACACAAAAAAAACTCAACCCTTCCAAATCTCCAGATCTGCCTCCATGCTGCAAAATGGGACCTGGGCGAGATGCAGGAGATGATAGAAGGGCTGGGGATGAACAATGGAGAGCAAGCAGGGCGCTGGAGCCGGGCTTACGGGGCGGCCTGGGTGTGATGGGGGCAGCCGGGGGTGCTGGCTGAGGGGGGGATGCCACAGGGAGCCTCATTGCGAGCTGGCATCGGCGGATGGCTGCACACAGAGCGCGGCTCGCCCGGCTGCGTCCCCACCCGCTGCTGCAGAGCGAGGCCCGGTGTGGGTTGGGGGCTGCGGGTGGGCACGGCCCGTGGGAGCTGGCAGCGTGGCCGGTGCCCGTTTTGGCCGTGCCGGTGTGGGCAGAGGGTGAGTACGGCACGGGGAGGGCTGTGGGTCCCCATGTGTGGTGGCATCACTGTTCATCCTGGACCACTCCGGCACCCCCCGGGCTGCACGGCTGTGCCATCCTTTCTCTGCAAACCCAGCAGCACAGCCCTGCACAAATGCATCCAGCTCTCAGCACCTTCCTACGTGTGTGCATGCGCCGGCATGTGTGTGTACATGCATGCAGACCTGCATGCGTGCACGTGTGTGAACCATCTCTCCCATGCAGCAGGGCACACAGTGAGCCCTGAGGCCGTGGGTCCCCCAGTGCTGATGGCTGAGGCCGTGCTGTGCTGCAGTGCCACCCACGAGGCCTTTGTCTGCCATGTGCTGCTGGTCCTCTCCAGCCCCGTGCCCCTGTGCTGTGCATTGGCACCACTGGCACCTTTGGTGTGCCTGGAAGTCACTGATCCCCAGGCCCTGTGCCTGCAGTCAGCCCCATGCATGCTCTTTTGCCTTGTTGAGGTGACCGTGTGTGACCACAGACTGTGGGCCCTGCACTGTGCACCGTTCACCCTGTGCCATGCGTTGAATGGGGACACGTCCCAGGGCAGAGCATGGGGACACCCCTGGGTACCCTGTGTCCATGGGTGCCCCACCGCCAGGCACGGCCACTGCTCTCACTCTGCCCTGGTGCTGTCACCTCCTCCTGGCCACTGCAGCTCTGCCCAGCTCTGTCCCCTCTATCCCTGACTCAAGTGACACAGATGACAGCCCCGTGTCCCCAGACAGGCCTGGCCACTCTGTGGGGACGCAGTGGCAGGGGTGGCAGTGGGGGCTGCTCCCTGCGTGCAGACAAAGGACTCTCCATGCCCATCCACAGGTTCTGTGCCAGCGCCCTCATCTCCCACTGCCCCGGTGCAGGTGACGGGGCTGGCACATAACAGGGGACCTCGACCAGCAGTGTGTGTGTGTGGGGGGACATCTCGTGCTGTCACTCATGGCTGTGGCCAAGCAGATGGCACCTGGGCTGAAGCTGGGAGAGGCAGGGCCCGGCCGTGCCGGTGTCGGTGCCACGTCTACCCGCAGTGCCCTGCGAGGGTGAGAGTGCAGCACATCCCAGTGCTTCCCACAGCACAGCTCCAGCTCGCTCTGTCTGTGCCCTCTGAGCCCCATGAGCCTCCAAGCCTCTGGAGCTGCCTGAGGCTGAGGAGCTGCCCAAGGGTCAGTGAGAATCACGGCCATGCGGGGACAGGGCCAGGAGGATCCTCACGCCGCAGCCGTCGCATCCATGTCGCCTCATTAGCAGCAGGCGCGTGGCGAGGGCTGGGAGCGGGCCGGCACCTCATCAGCATGCACAGCCGCTTGGAGGGAGAAGAAAGTGGAGACATGAAACGGGGAGAGCAGATGAAAGGGGAGCGGGGAGATGAAAACCCAAACTGGCTGCTTAATTGCACCAGGGCTGTGGTGGAGGTGGAGAGCTTCAGCCGGCCCGTGAGGGACCTCCGTACTGTCCCAGTGCTGTCCCTTCCGCTGGAGGAGGCGCAGAGCACAGCGGCCCCATCCAGATTTGGGAGCAGGGCTGTGTGACGGCTCCGGCCCTACATGCTGTAGGGTTTGCAGGTGAGGCACCAGAGCCGGGCGCTGCGCTGCCCAACAGATCCCCTTCTTCTTACAGTTCCATCCTGCAGCAGGAGGGCAGCGGATGGGGACAGTGCCCAGAGCGGTGGCATCATCCGGAGGTGGGTGACGTGACTCGGCCGGCGGTGACAGGAGGGGACCCGTGGGCATTTGGGGGAGGATGGTCCGCTGCGAGGGCACCGCGCTGGGACACGGGGGGGGGGTCCTGGCCGCTCTCTGTGGGGCTGAGCACAGCAGGGCCGGCTCGGGGCTGATTCGGCGTCTCCCCGCGAGGCGCGGCGGGGGGGCTGAGCTGCCAGATGGAGCCGGCTCCGTGCTGCAATATTTCTGGGAGGTGAAGGCTGCGAGAGATGGATGCGCGCGGCACAGCCACCGCCGGGGATGTGGCAGCACGGGAAGGGAGCGGAGGGAGTCGTGTTGCATGTCCCTGTCCTCGTCCCCATCCCCGTCCCCATCCCTGAGGCCTTTGGGGATGATCAGCCCCGAGCCCCTGGAGCAGCTTTGCCTCGTGGGACACGTCCCTGTGTGCATTGGAGCCGGTGGTGAGCGGGTCACGGTCTGTGGGGCAACAGCATCTATGGGGATGAGGCCACGGGGGCAATGCCTGTGCCTGTCTGCAGCGGGACAGCGCTGTCCTGGGTTGTCCGGAGAGCCCTGGGGGGAGGAATTGTGTGGCAGAGGGAAACTGAGGCACAGGGAGAGGAAAAGGGTGGCCCTGCAGGGAGAGGGGTTTGGACTCCACTGAGAGCTGGGGGCTGTGTGAGAATTCCATTTCTTTTGCAGGAGGAGGATGGAGAGGGGCTGCGACCAAACAAGGGGCTCTGGACAGGACGCTGTCCCCGCTGCTGTCCCGTCCTGCCCAGCTGTGGACTCAGTTTTATGGCACGAGGTGTTCATTGGGATGGTGACACACTGGGAATTGTTTGGTGGGAAAGTGCCAGAGCTGCAACCGTGCAGAGCTGGGGGGGCCTCAGGGGGAGGATGAGGATCCTGGGGTACATGTGCCCTTCGTCACCCATCACCAGGCAGGATGTGAAGGTACTGCTGTGTCACCAGAGCTCCTATCCATGGGGTAGGTGACAAGGCCGCCCTGTGAGGCCCACGATGTGCTGTGATGTCACAACAGCTGGGCTATGATGTCAGAATGGCTGAGCTGTGACATCACAACTGCTGGACTATGACGTCACAATGGCTGCGTTGTGACGTCACAATGGCAGGACTGTGACGTCACAATGGCAGGACTGTGACGTCACAATGGCTGTGTTGTGACGTCACAATAGCAGGACTGTGACGTCACAATGGCAGGGGTGGGAGCTCAGCAGTGCCACCGGTGCGGGCACAGCCATGTGTGGGTGACGAAGAGCTGCTGGCAGATGGCGTCTGCTCAGGGGCTGCCACAAGGATGGGAGGGGGGGCACGTGGTGCACGGATGCTGCCTTTAACTGTGCACCCCCACAAGACCCCCCCCCCCAGCCAGCAGAGAGGTGCTCACTGCCCTCCAATGTGCCAGTGATGGCAGGGAAGTGGCTGTGCTGGCTGTGCACTGGCTGACAATGGGGTGTAGTGGGGTAGGGAGCACAGGGGAACTGATGAGGGGGAGCAGGGTGGCATCAGGAACAAAGGAGGTGGTGCCCAGTTGGAGATGTGGGGCTGGGGGTGCCTGGCCTCTGCCCTGCCAGGGTCTTGAGCCAACAGCCTGTGGAGGGGATCCAACCCTATGCTGTCACTGTGGGGTTTGGCTCTCCTCCTCACCCATCCCAGAGCAATTTGGGGTCTCCCCACATCATGCAGCCTTTACTCCTCATCCTTGTGTGCCTCAGGGGCAATCAGGGGGCAGTTTCTGGGTGCTACATGTATCACCATCCCTGGGCAACTCGGGGACCCCCATATGGAGGAGTGTTGGATCCCCCATCCCAACACACCGTGCCATTCAGCAGGGAGCGGATTTGGGGAAGTTGAGGATGGAGGGGGGGGGGGGGGGGGGGAAGAGAAGAGTTGGGGGGGTGGGTTTAAATCTCCATGGCGACACGGTGACGACAGTCGCCATGGCGAGGCTGCGTGGCCCGGCCCGTTGCCATGGCGATGCGCCTGGCACGACGAGTCGCCATGGAGATGGCCGATGGATGGAGCGGTCCCCATGGCGGGGGCCCAGGGCCGGGATGGGTTGATAGGGGGTAAAAGGGGGGGGGGGGGGGGGGTATGAGGACCCATAGTGGGGCCACGTGGGGCCGCGTGCCCTCCTGTTGTGCGTGGGGCTGAGGCCGTGTGCCGCCGCGTGCCGCCGCCGCCGCCCGGGTTCATTTTTGCACGAGGCTTTTCCACTCCAGTTCACACTACCATCTGACAAGCCCAACTTCTCATTTTCAGAGTAATCACTCCACTGCACTAATTGCACATGCAAATATGCAAATTCGTATTAATTAATTACTATACTAATTAGTTCTGTGGTATTTGCGAGTAATAAATCATTCGGAGGGGAGCGGGAAGCTGGAGACCTGGCCCATTTACACTTCGCATAAAATTTTAATAGGCGCTCCGGCTGATCCGGGACAGCCGAGCTGCTCCGCGCTTAAAGGGCCAGAGCAGGGCTGGAACCGACTGCCCGCACCCCCCCCCTCAACTCCATCCTACTAAAGGGGTGGGCTCAAGGAAGGGAGGGGGGGGGGGGGGGGCGGGGAGAGGGACCGGCAAGCAGGAGGGGCGCAGAGAGCGAGATGTGATGGGGGATGGGGAAACTGAGGCACGATGTGGGGTGGTGCCGACGGGCGCACGGCTGCTCCCTGCTACCACCTGGAGGGGGGTGGTGGGGGATGCTGGACGTTGCCCCCCCCAACCTCCCCCCCCTTCCCGACCCGCAGCTCCTGCCCGTGCTCCCCCTGCTGCCGAGCAGCCGCTCCCCGCCGCCACCTTTGGGGATTTTGCAAGCCTTTAATTGTCGTAAGCACAGATTAATTAAGCAGCGATAAACACAAACCCATGCATTATTGATGAATAAGGGTGAGTTCAGGTTGGTGCAAACGTTGTAATTAAATATAAACCTCAAGCTGCCCATTGTTAACTTACAAATTACATTACTATTGCGACATGTGTCGGGGCTCACATTGATGCGAAGGGGATCACACCCAGCATGGAGACCCCAATCACCCCACACTGGGCACCCCACACCCATCCAGCCCTGCTCCAGCCTGACCCACTGGGCACCAAGTGGGCTCCATCCACCCCAAAGCTGTCCTGAACCTCCAGTGGGGCCCAGAGTGCAGCATGATGTCCTGCTGAGGGACACTGCATGCACAGAACCCTGCATGTAAGTGTGAGCATCCTCTGCACACACACACTCTATGCACACACACACACACGCACATCCTTGCACGCACACGCACATCCTTGCACACACACATGCACATCCTTGCACGCACACGCACACACAACAGCTCCCACACCATCACAGCATCCCACCCATAGGGGCTCAACGCCCCCCATCCCTACACCAGAGCAATGGCTGCAGCCTGCACTGAACACCCCCTTTTCATGGCTGCCCATCTCAGGGTCTCCAGGATCCCCTTCTCCTTTCCTCTTCTGTGCCTGGATTTGCACCTGAAGCCCCTCACCCAGAACCCCTCCCTGACACAGAGGTGCCACCCTCGCCATAGGGACCACACTCCTCCCCATCCCTTCCATTGTGCTCACCCCCATCCCCACATGCATTCGGGCCACCCTCATCCCAAGGGGACTCTGGGGACGCTCCGTGCTGGGGGTAAATCACAACAATGGTGGTGGGGGGATTTGGGGGGGGGGGGGGTGAGAGCTCGCGAGATGTGTGCGCCCGGCTGCTCCCAGAGTGCCCCTCTCTGGGGCGGCGGGGGTAGCGGGGCTGGCAGCTGTTAGCTATTTATTAACCAGTCATGGTTAAATTGGTTTATAAATTAACAGATGTTTTAACTTTATTCTTTCTTCTGGGAATGGAAGCAGCAAACTGGTCCGTGCTCGGAGGCTGGGCTCAGCATGGGTCGCCTGCCCTTTCCGAGAGGGTCCTTGTAGGGGTGGGGGGGAATGGGGTGGGTGACCCCCATCCCAGCAGGGCCCCCATTCCAGCAGGACACAGTGGTGGCAGTGGGGTGGGTATGGGGTAGTGGGCACACGGAGTGGCGTCCTTGGGGCTTTTGGAGGATATGTGCTGCAGGCAGGAAACTGAGGCTGGGCTGGGGGCTGCCCCACGCTTTTCCCTCATTGCTGCCCCCCTGGGAACCAGGTTTTGGGGTCTCCACTCATTTAACCTCGCAGTCTTCAGGGCAGGATGAGCCCGGCCCCGTATTCCCGGTGCGGTGCGTCCTTCCCGGAGCTGAACTCGGTGCCCGCAGCCCCGGGAGGACCTGGAGAAGCGCTCCGCTGCCCGCTCCGGGTCCGCCCCCCCCCGGTCCCACGGTGCCACCGCGCCGGGGCTGACACCTGCTGGCCACGCTCAGCAGCGCCGGTGGCACCGGGACACGGGGACGCGCCCCCTCCCACCTCCTGGCGACACGGAGCCGGGACCCCATCGGCGTGTGAACAGGGACCCGGCCGTGCCCCATTAATCCCCCCCGCCAGGTCCTGATAGGGGCACGGGGACACGATTCTGCCCCGAGTCTCCCCTGGAGCCCCCCCGGATTTGAAGGGAAATGAATGAGAGCCCCCAGCCCGCCGGGCACAGCCCCCCGTGGGGGGGGGGGGGGGGGTTGGAGGGTTGCAGCCCCACCGTCCCTCCAGCGCTGCTCAGTGCCACAGTTTCCCCATAGCACATAGGGATGCTGGTGGGGGGGGTGGGGGGGGCACGACCCCCCGTGCGGCATCATTTAGGGGAAGGGAATGGGCAGGAGCCCCCCGGCCCCCCTTTCTCCCTGTGGCTTCTCCCAAAGGGCGGCTCCCAGCGCGGAAGGGGTTAAGGCCCCCTCGACCCCCCCTCCCCGTTGCTCCCACGAGCGCTCCCACGCGTGTTCCCACACCCGCACCTCCTCTGCACCCCAGGGAGCGCTCGGCCCCCGCCCGCCGCCCCCGCTGCACTCTGATGGGATGCTGAGGGGGTTGGGGGGAAACACAGGAGGGGGGCGGACCTCAAAAGTGCCCCCCCCCAGAACCCCACTCTCTGCAGGACCCCCAGCAGCCCGGGAAGGGGGGAGTGTTATGGAAGGGATGAAAAGGTTCCCCAGGGTGGGGGACACGGGGGGGCACAGAGGTACCCACTGACACCCCCCACCCAAACCCCGCCCCATCCGTGGCCCCGCCCACATCATGCCCAGGCCCTGCCTACCCAGCACTCACCTTTCGGACCCAGCATCCTCCTGTGCAGCACCCACGTGCGTTGCCTCGGCCCGTGCTCCATCCCCACACCGACCCCTCCCCACAATTCCCTGTCCCCACATTGCTGTGTCCCCACCGTACTCCAGCCCTGTGCATCCCCATCCCCACAGCCCCTCACTCCTCCCACACCCCGTCCCTGCAGCACCCCATTCCCCCACAGCATCCCACCCAGCACCCCCCATCCCCACGCCCCCCCCCCATCCTTGCAGTTGCATCCCTGTGGCCGTGCTGTCCCTGCGGTGGCATTGATGCTCCCCTTCCTCCCAGTGCTGCAGGTGGGGGGTGAGCGCTGCCTCCCGCACCCTGCTGCTATTTTTACTTTCTCTGCAGGAGGATTCGCTGCTGCACGGAGCTGCAGCCCCCACAGTGTGGCACAGCATGGCACGGCATGGCACGGCATGGCACGGCACGGCACAGCTCCAGAACAGCCTAGAGAGCTGCAGGGCTCAGCCAACATTGACCCCACAAAGAGCAGGGCCACACCGCTGCCATTTTGCAGTATGGGTGAGCATGGAAGCATACGTGGGGCAGTGGCTGCAGCACCACATCCCATCCCCATCGCCTTGTCCCGGTACCCAGCCCGGCTGTGCCCACAGGGACAGCGTGGGCAGAGGTGGGGGCTGATCCCAGAGCTGTTATTGGGGCCGTGGGTGCCCACGCTGCTGCAGAGCAGGGAGGGGACCCGGCCACCCCCTCACACTGCGCCTTGGTGCGCGGGAGGAGAGGGAACGGCAGCCCGGGAACCTGTTGCCATAACAACTGCTGGTCCCACACGGGGAGCAGGATGGGGACAGTATGGGAACAGGGAGGATGCTCAGGGCTTGGCACCGGGTGGAGGCCAAGGGATCCCGGCTTCACCCCCCTGCAATGCTTTCCCAAGGCTGTGCCCACATCGGCAGCCCATGGCTGTGCTTGCACCACGCTGCACGTGGGTGCACCTGGGGCCGTGCCGTGCCGTGCTGGGTGGCTGTTCCATGGCGCTGTGCCACCGAGGTAAATATTTTGCTGGAGCTGCAGCTCCTGGCCTGCAGCCACTGCTGGCCGTTGGAACACCGGCAGATCAGAAGGCTGAGCCCGACACCCCCCTTCCTTGCTCCGGTTTCCTCCACGCTCTCGGCACCGCCCGGCCCTGCTGTCCCATGTGTGACATCCAACAAGCAATGGCTGGGAGTGCAGTGCGGCACACGCAGCACCGTGCACCAAACACAGGAACAGTGGGGACATGAGCTGTGCCAGGGGTGGGTGCGTCCCCAGTCCCGTGTCCTGATCAAAGTCACCTGGATTTCATGAGCAGAGGAACTGGAGATGGGTGGTTTTGTGTCTTCTGCTCTTCCAGGAGAGGAGTTTGGGTTTGAGGGAGTTTGTCATGGGGAAAACCACAACGTTCCAGAGCGTGGGGTGACAGAATGGGCTTCTGGTTCCGTGACATCCCTGGATCGCGGCTCATGGCGGTGTGGGGACCCGCAGCACAAGGGCAATGGGACATTTCAGCATGCTGTGTCCTGATGTGCCCACAGGATCCGTCTGCACAGATGTCCCCTGTGGGGCTGACCTGGTCCCACAGTGGGAGTCCCCATGCCATGGAGCAGCCCCCAAAGCTGTGCCCCACAGTGACCCACCCAGCCAGGCTGCCCACGCTGCCCTCCAGTTTGCAGGGAAACCAAAGCTCCAAGCACTCGGATGCCCACAGCCGCACACAGCCCTGTCCCGTCCCACACAGCCACTGCGATGGGCCCCCCCGGTGGGGAACGGGTTAAGGGGCCCGGCAGGTTCGAGCCCCCCTCCCGGGCTCCCCGAGGGCTCATTATCCATGGCCTCAGCCCCCCTGCCCGGGGGATGAATAATGCAGCGCGCTGGTAGGAGCCGTGTCCTCCCTCCCTCTCCTTCCTCCTCCTCCTCCTCCTCCTCGCGGCTCTGCCTTCCCCACCTCCCGCCGCTCAGTCCTTACCGTGCTCAGCCCGGGCGCTGCCGAACTCCGTGTGGCACCGGGCAGCAGCTCAGAGCCTGCAGCCATGGACCCCAAGGACCGCAAGAAGATCCAGTTCTCAGTGCCGGCACCTCCCAGCCAGCTGGACCCCCGCGCCGTGGAGATGGTGAGTGCAGGGTGACAGCGGGGTCACTGTGGGGTCCTCAGCATGGCACCGTGTTTCTGCTGACCCTGGGTAGTGAGGGACTGTGGGGTGCGGGTGGTGATGGTGCCGGGGGTGTCCCATGGGTGCCCTGAGGTGGAGGAGAGCTGTGAAGGGGACAGGATGGGGACAGCGTGGGGTGAGAGGGAAGGGATGGGACGGGGAGAGAGGGACGAGGAGGACTGGGGGGTAAAGGATGAGGGATGGAGGAGACGGGGGGGAGGGGATGGATGGGATGGGGACATGGAAAGGAAGGGACAGGGAAGGGGATGGGAGACACAGGTACAGGACAAAGTGCTCCGAGGTCCTGTGGCGGCCAGCAGCAGTTTTGTGCAGGAGTTATGCGTGGGAATAGGGCAGGAAAGGAACGGGACAGAAGGGAACGGCTGGGACGGAGCGGACAGGAATGGACAAGAACAGGACGGGACAAGACAGGGGGCAATGCAGGCTGTGCCCAGCCCGAGGGAGCACCCCTAGGACACGGCTCCTGTGTACCCACAGCTGTGTGGGGCTGCGGGCTGTGAGGGGCTGGGGGAGGTAGGGGAGACCTGAGATGGGGACATGGCCCCTCCGTGGGGAACTGCACCTGTCCCCTGCCCTGTGCTACTGAGCACCCCATGGGGTGGGGACACGATGGGGCTCAGTGCTGGGGCACGGGGTAGGGGATAGGGGACAGAGTGACACTGTTGTGCCTCAGATCCGCCGGCGGAGGCCCACACCTGCCATGCTGTTCCAGCTCTCCGAGCACTCATCCCCAGGTGAGCCAGGACACACGGACTGGCACCAGGCTGGGGATGGGGGGGGGAGCAGGGGGGACGGATGCATTGGGTGGCCCTGGGGGCAGAGGCAGCTGCTCCAGGGATGGGAGGTGTGGGCAGGGATGGGATGAGGCAGCAGGGATGGGACAAGGAGCCACAGGTGGGATGGAGTGGAAGGGATGGGACGTGGGGGTGGAGGTGGGACAGGTGTCCGTGGATGGGATGTTGTGGTAGGAGTGGGACACGACGGCGGGGATGGGACCTCAGTGACAAGGATGGGATGTGGTGTCACATCTGCTATGGGGTGTCAGGGATGGGACACGGTGGCAGGGTGGGGGTGGGGGGGTCACACACAGGATGGGGCAGCGGGGCCAGGGCAGGGGCTGCAGCTCCAGCACCCGTCCTACCCACCCATTCTCTCCTGGCGCTGCGGATGGAGAGGACGAGTCCCTGCCCTACCAGGTGAGTGGGTGCCGTGCACCTCTGTCCCTACAACAGCCCCCAGCCCACCCCTGAGCCCCCCGGTACAGCGTCCCCACAGCGCAGTCACCGCCGTGTTATCGTGGTGCTGCCGCCCTGCCCCGTCCCAGCGCTTATCGCTTCCCTGCCCCCTCCCGGCCCCTGGGGGCGGACACACGGCGCCGCGGGGACGGGACGGGGGTCAGGCTGTGACAATGGGACCTCGTGGAGCTCCGGTCCTCATCACCGACCCCCCGGTCTCTAGTGCAGCGTTCCCATCACACGGACACTACATTGGGGGTCTCTGTTACAGTCCTCACTATGGGGGGCTCAACCTCAGGTCCCCATTGCAGGGTGTTCTTACAGAGTCCCACCCTCGGGGGTCTCATCCCACAGCCCCCAGTGTGGGACCCTCAGCAAAGTGTCACAGTCCCAAGGGGCTCTTCCCTAGACTCCCACAGTAAGATCCCCATCGTGGCTCTTAGTCCTTGTGGGGTCACACGGGTGTCCCCGATGCGGGAGTTGCCCTGTCCCTGTCCCCAACGCTGTCTGGTTGCTCTGTCCTGCAGCGAGCCTCCGGTGAGGGCTGTCTGCTGAAACCAAAGAGGACCAACCCGTGTGCCTACACACCGCCCTCGCTCAAAGGTACCGTCCCCAAAGGCCACGTCCTCCTTAGGGGACTCTTTGGGGCAGCTCCTGGAGCTGGCTGAGCCCCCAGCCTGCTGCTATCTGGATGGAGAAACTTGAGGGAGGGCATATGGGGTGGGTGTAGAGCAGTGGGCTGGGGGACCTGGGCACGCCGCCCCCCTGTGCCTCTCCCAGTACTTCCCAGTGCTCCCAGTGCCAGAGTGGGGGCTGATCTCGGTGCCCCACAGCGGTGCAGCGCATCGTGCAGTCCCACCTGGAGAGTGGCATGGGTGGGGGGGACAGCTCTGATGGAGAACCTGATGATGGGGACCCCGAACTGGCCCGCGCCTGCGACCCAGACAGCGCCCTCGAGTCTGGTAAGAGGGATGGGGGGCAGGGGGACAAAAGCTGCTGCAGCCATGTCAGGACATGGGACTGGGTGCTGCCAGCTGCCGTGGGGGGACAGGGGCTGCAGCGACCCCTGCCGTGTCCCGGAGCCATGGTGATGGCAGCCGGTCCCCCTGGCTGTGTTGGCTCTGGGGGGGAGGTTTGTCTCCTCTGCCCTGGGCTCATCTCTGCCCTTCTGAGAAGCCCTGGGGAGCCAGACCAGAGCCGAGAGGAGCGTCTTCCCTGCCACCAAGGCACACAAGAGGAAAGGTAATGGGGACAGCACAGGGATGGGAACAATGAGGGTTTGGGGACACTGTGGAGACTGGGGTGGGAATGGGCCAGGGATGGTTCCACTATGGGGATTGTAACCCTGCATGGATGGGAACTCTGAGGATGGGGATATTGCTGGGATGGGCCTCCACAGGGATGGGGACAAGGAAATCGCAGGGTTGGGGACACTGAGGTGATGGGAACGAGGTGATGGATGGGGTCACCTCGGGAACGGGGAACCCTGTGGGGACGATGACACTGTGGAGTTGGTGGGGATGGAGACAGCAACGGGGCCACTATGGGGATGGGGCCACTGTGGGTCGGGGTCAGCGTGGGCATTCAGGACTGCAGCCACCCCCACAACCCGGCTGCAGGCAGCACAGCGGCCGTCCCACCCCACGGTTGGCCACCGTCCCTCCCTCTATCCCCAGGGGGGCAGAAGGTTTCCTTCGCGGGCGGCATCGCCGAGCGCAGCGAGGACCTGAAGGCGCTGACGGTGTCCGACATCCCCGAAGACCCCGAGGACCCCGAGGGGGGGGAAGGTGACGAGGAGGAGCCGGAGGACGGCAGCGGTACAGGGCGGGGGGGGGGATCCCTGCCCCCTCCAACGGCAGCAGGACCCCCAGCTGACCCCGTTGTCACCCCCAGAGCACAGCGAGGAGCGGCGGCACGTGGGCCTGGCGGGGACGGAGCGCCGTCGCTCACCGGTCCCATTGGGCACCAGTTAGCCGGGACAAGGCCTGGCCGGGACCCCCCCCACGGCCTGCCCCCCCCCCCGACGGCCTGCCCCCCCCCATGGCCTGCCCCCCCCCCCCCACGGCCTGCCCCACATGGCTTCCCCCGCAGCCCCGCCGCCCCCCGGCCCTGCTCGCAGCCTGAGCTTCGCGTGTGTCCCCGCATGGATCCCGGCCCGGTCGGTGGCACCGCGGCCTCACACCGCTCCCACATCGCGGGGGCCGGCAGTGAGGCTGGGGGTCCCACGGCCGAGACCTGCCCCGCGCCCCCCGCATGCAGCAACGGCCGCGCTGCGCCCCAATAAACAGCTGTACAGAGCGCCGGGATCGTGCTTGGGGGACTATGGGGGTGGGAACCGGGGGGCAGCGCCGTGATGGGCCGCGTGTCGCCGCGTGTCGCCCCGTGTCGGCGGTTCCCCCGCAGTCCGCCATGTTCGCAGCTCGGAGTCTTACTTCCGGGGTTAGAGGTGGCGGTGGGGCCGGAAGTAGCTCGCGCCGGGGAGTACTTCCGGCAGGGCCTGGAAGCGGCGGTGGAGGCTGTGGGCAGGTACTGGGTGGGTCGGAGGGGAGGGCTGAGGTCGGTACCGGGTGAAGCTGGTACCGGTGAGGTCGGTACCGGAGCTTTGCGGAGCCGTCCTGGGAGCGAGTTCGGAGCTAGAGCGGAAGGCCGGCACCTTCGTTACGGGGCTCCGGTTCCTGTGTCCCCGCCGAGGTAGGAGCGGGGCCGTCCCGGTGCGTGCCGTTGTCCCGCAGGGTAAGCTGGGCCCCACCGCTAGGCCCCACCGAGGCCTTCCCCGACCCACCGGGTTCCGGTACCGGCTGCGGTACAGCCGTGCTGCTGCGGTGGGACTCGGCTCCTGTCCCGTGGGATCCCGTAGCAGCGGCCGGGAGCGGCGGCGCTCCGCTCATAGAGCGGCTGGTTGAGAGCTCGGGGCTGCAGGGCCGCCAAGTGCCCGTGTTGCCCCTTGGGAAGCAGCCGTGGCGCTGCGACGTGCCCTGTGGTGCCTGGGATGGGAAGCAGCTGCTGCCCCTCATCACCCGCTGCCGCCCGGCAGCTCCTGGAGTCACTCACTGGAGCCAAGGAGGAGTTTCCTTTGAGCTTTCTCATTTCTGTGACTCTGAGCCGCTGATGGATGGGCCTTACTGAAATCAAAGGCCAGTTGCACAGCGATCAAACCAACACCCGTTTGCGTGAGCAAAGCTGGGAGCTGCCAGCTTGGGGCCGGAGCCCTCCCAGTTATTCCTTATGTAAGCTGCTCTGAGCCTGCATGTGCAGAGGAGGGGAGGTCCTGAGTCTGGGGATGCAGCCCCTCCGAGGTCTTATGGTGCTGTGAGAGCCCAGCTCACAAACAAAGCAGTCGGGCTGGGGCTGCGGGGGATGGTGTGGGGCTGATGGGGTGAGGGGACAGCACAGGGCAGAAGGGCAGTTGTTGTCAGTGTGACCTTTCCCTTAGGAAGCTCAGACACGTGTCAGCAGCTGGTGAAACATCTGCAGCTGGTGGCTTTAAAGCAGCCCTCCCTCGCTTTCCAGGCACTTCAGTGCAGCGTTTGGTGCAAAGGCTGTCACCATCAAAAGAGGTGACATGAGAATTAGCTGTTGAAGTCGTCATGTGAGCCGAGAAGGCACATTAATAGGAAGTTGGGGGCGCGGGAGGAAAGGAGAAGCGGTGTCACAAGATGGAAAGGCTTCTTGCTGTAAGACATGTCATTAGCATGCAAACGTGTGCTAATGAGAAGCTTGTGATTTGAATCTAAAAGGCAGGAGTGGAAGGGGAGAGGCTGCGGGCTGTGAGGGGGCTGCTACAGCCTTTCCAGGGATAGGTCTCATGTTGCTTTGGGCTTTTTCTCCAGTAAAGGAACATGACTGTGTCTCCAGAGCTTTTGGAGCCCCAGCGGGTCCCCCTTGCAGTGATGCTGATGTGCATCGTGGCACTGAGCACTCAGTAATTCACCTGGCACCTGGGAAAAACACATTTAGACGTGCTCAGAGCAGCCTCTGCCCACTGCCCTTTTTACCCTGTGGTGAAACAACCCCACCTGTGCTGGAAATATTCTGCCATTTTCAATGTTTCTGTGCCAAAGTGCTTCTGTTCTTCCCCTGAAGGTAAAGCCCTTCTCACTGCTTCCTCCCCAGATCTCTATGCTGGCCTCAGGACAGGCGTCAGCTCTCACCTGGAAAGCTGGGGCTGAATAATCGATGGCTTTAGGCCAACGAGAGCCAGGGATGTCCCTGTCACCGTGGGGGATCAGGGCTGAGCATCTCACAGGGTGAGCTTAAAGCGCTCTGAAGTTGCGGGGGCTGCCTAAGTGCAAAGTGCTGTTTGAGTGGAGAATGGTGACACTCAGCCACGGAGAAGGCGGCAGCCCCGTGCATCAGGCAATCTATTATTTAGCACTCACAGATGTCTGCAACTTTTCTCAGTTTGAGATGGACCCCTCGCTCATGGCAGCGAAGGGCAGCACTGACTGTGGTTGATCCGAAGTGACACATCCTCAGCTCCTTCCGCAGGGCTGCAGGGAGTGGCTGCTGGGGACCTGACAGCCTCCTCTCCCTCCCTCCTTCCTCCTCTCCCTCCCTGAGGGCTGCACTCAGGAGCTGCTTGCACTCAGGAGCTGCTTGCACACAGACCTGGGTTGTGTTTGCAGCAGTGTGGGGCAGCTCCTGCCTTTGTCCCAGCACATGGTGGCTGCCTCTTCCTGTGGTTCTGGGCGCAGTCCTGGGGCTTTTCCCTTGTGCAGCTCTGACTGCAGCCTCTTGGTTTTCAGCAAGACTTGCTGTAGCAAAACAAGAGTAAGCAGAGCTGCTGGGCCAGCAGCTAATCCAGTAACAAATGCAGTTGTTTGGAGACCAAAAGTCTCTGCACATGAGGATTTTTGGAGAGAATGAGTTTGTCCTGGTGCCGTAGCTGTGGATCACAGCGAGGTGGAAATCTGGGGACAGCAGCTCCTTGCTTTGGCACCTTCCTCCCTGTTTGTCTCAGGCGTGTGCTCAGCTGCGTGCTTCGTTAACACAGCAGCCTCTTTGTGCACTGCTGATGGAAGGGAAATGTTTTCACACAATGGCTGGCAAGGCTGCCTGAAAACAGGCGTCAGCCTCGGCACCTCGACCCTGTACACTAAAGCACCACCAGGGCCAGCACCAATGTGGCTGATCCCTGCTGTAGAGCTGAGCCATGGGGCTGTTGGTGGCCAGTTTCTGTCTCCCTGCAGCGGGCAGAAGGGATGGGGTCCCCTGTGCTGGTGGAAGGGGCGGGGTGAAAGCTCTGGGTGAGCTCTCTAGTGCTTTGTGCTGACCTAAAAGGCAGAGTGTTCAGCCTGGTTTTTGTGACATGATGTGGGATACCAGTGGAAAACTGAGAGTCCATGACATGGTGTTGGCCTTTTCCAATAGGAACGGTGTAAAGGAGACAGAATCCAGCTGAGCTGGTAACGGGATCGTGTGCCTGGAGGAAGGGTATAATGTGCACATTACCCTTCTGTGTTTGCCTGCCTGCAGCTGACAGCACTGCTGAGAACAGGAGGGTGACACCACTGGGCCTAAGGCTGTGGCATTGCTCCCCCAGGCTTCCCGTGTTGTTTCCCTATAGGTGATGTTGGTGGCTCTGCAGATGTGGCCCTGACTGACGTAGGCCCCAAGTTACTTGGGCCAAGGATGAGCAAGCCGACAGACCTGCAGCACGACCTGGAACGGAGCCTCCCAGCCATTGCATCCATCAGCACCTCGCTTTCCCAGAGCCAGGGCTTCTCCCCATACTGCTACTTCAATCCAGAGAAGAGGAAAGCCATCTCGGACGTGAGGAGGACCTTCTGCCTCTTTGTCACCTTCGATCTGCTCTTCATCTCTTTGTTGTGGATAATCGAACTGAACGTAAGTTGGGAGAAAGCAAAGCTGTGGAGTCTTTCCCCTCTTAAGTTGCGCTTTGGGCTTCCTCTGCGTTAATTGCTGTGTTTCAGAAGTCTCAGGCCAAGTCTTTGTTTGCTCTTCCCAGCGCTCTCTGATTTGCACTGGCTGAGAAATCAGTGCACAGTCAGTTCTAGCTGAAGTCCAGCTCATTTCCTGCAAGTGGGCCCCTTTGTGGCTGCCCCGGGTCGTTGACACCACGCATGCAGCGCTGGGTGTTGTCATGTAATGAGATCTGAGGGTGAGCCGTTGGCCAAGTTTCTCTCCTGCCCTCTTAAAGAGAAGATGGTCTCTACGTGTGCCAAGCAGGCTGCCAGCTTTGCTCAGAGCCCTGTTCTGGAAGCCTCGGAAGGTGAGGAGGGGAGCGCAGACCTTTGTCTGGAAGGCACAGACAAAAAGGGCTTTGAGCTTTGGACCCAGATTGCTGCTGCTAATCTCTGCCTCTGTGAACTGGAGGTGCCGCTCTGCCTCAAAGGAGCTGGCGGTTTCAGTCCCCTCTGCAGAGGTTTCATGCCAGCACGGGGTGCTGCCTTTGCTCATTCTGTCAACTGTTGCAACGAACAAGGAAATGTAGTTTATTTACTTCCATCTCTTCAGGTCAAAGTTGTTCCCAGGGCTACGTTTATGTATTTATTTTTTCCCCTACACCAGTCCCAACTAGTTTGGCAGCGCAGGGAATGGGTTTCAGGTTACAGGTACTCCATGTCCTCCCACAGAACAGCCTGATTGGAAAGACAAGATGATCAGATAGACCCCACTGCTTCTGCAGGCAGCCCTCCGGTGTCTGGCCTTTGTTTATCAGCACTGGATCCTGCGCTCACTTAGCGGCTCTTATCTCTGCCCAGCTTATCTCCTGCAGTGTCTGCACATAAGGAATTGCCTTGGCCAGCAGCTCCATCACCCCGCGCTCTGCCAAGAGGCTGCAGTGACCCCCGCAGCCTCGTGCAAGCACAGCAGCTCTGGGGCAGCATTCCTGTGATGCCGATGGTTCCCCAGACCCCAACCTCCTGCTCCCTTCTTGCTTCTCTGGGCTCTCCATAACGGTGCTTTTCTGCAAATCCCAACCTGCAGCCCTGGGGAAATGCTCTGGCAGCGTGGTCGTCAGGGTAATTCTGAGCGTAGGTCTTGCAGGTAGCCATTAATGAGTGACTAACTGGTGATATTTAGGCCCCGAGCCGAGATGCTGCATATTTAAGGCTATTAGGACGACTTATTTGCCTAGTTATGAAGAGCAATGAGTTTATATCGTGACTAATGCTTTTTTTATCAAATGGTTTCCTTTGCTGCAAGATAAGCTGAACAAATGGGCCCTCGTTAAATGTCTGTCTCCTGCAAACTGTCATTGTGCGAGCTTGCTGCTCTCAGAGACAAAGAGGTGCCTCAATCAGCTCTTCTTACTTGTTCAAGGCAACGGCATAGATTTAAACAGAAACACTTCCCAAAAATCATAATTCAAAGCCTCAATTGAGCCCTGTTCCCCCTCTAACATCTCCTGTCAGAGCAGTGCTGTTGGGAAGAGGCTCTGTGGGTCCCTTTCAGTTCAGGATGTTCTGAGATTGGTTTGGTGGCTGCTGTCTGGTGCAAGCCCTGCAGCCTCACATCTAAAGCAGCGGTGCAGAACTGCTCACCACCACCACCCCCCCCCCAAACTGTTAAGCAGCAGCCCTGACCTAGAGGGACCGCTTCCCAATGGCTGCCTCATCTGTCCTTGGACTGTCTGACGAGAGGGTGCCAGGGCACCAGTCTGCCAAGAACTGGCCTGAGATCCACCAACTTGTTTCTCACAGATCATCAAACAGCTGTCAGCATATACCAGCTTCCAGGCCAGCTGGGCTGCATTCAAACCAATAGCCTAAAGGTGAAGCATTTGTTCCAGTTACCTGAGCCATCCACTTCCTCATAAACAGCGATTCCAAGCTCCTGAGAACAAGATTTATGGTGTCAAAAGCATCGAGGCTGTCGAGCCCCACATTTTTTAGGGCTGAGATAGAAGAGCTCTCTGAGGTTTTTTCCACGCCCTCTTAGAATCCTGCAGAATCCTGGTTTTGCCTCTTCAGGCTTTCCTTGTGGTTCTTCTGTGTGTCTGTGGCCTTTGGACCCCTCTCCTGCCATGTCACAAGGCAGGTGTTTGGGGTGTCCAAAAAGTGCTTTCTGGGGCTTTTCACCTGCCCTGTTTCCTCCTGTACAGATGAAGTCTGTCCCTGGAGTTTCACATGGAAGTGATGGGCACAAAGTGGGGGCTGCAGGAGACAGAGGGCTTTAGGCTGTGGGGTTGGTGATCTGCTGCCATGAGATGTGCTGAGCCAAATAACAGCTTTTCCATGTGAGAAGTGTCTGATGTAGCATTGTGCTGCTGCAGCCCCAACTGCCCTCAGTGTGAAGCAGAAATGTGCTGCTGCATCCTCCCATGGTTCTGTGCCAGCAGAGGATCCTGCACTGTATATTTGTATGCCTGATGCATAACCTGACCCAGCAGTAGCCTCTGGACTCCGCTTGGCCGGGTTCTTTCTATCATTAGTTTCTTATCATTGCACTCAATAGCTTCCTCATTTCCTGTCTCCTCTTCAGACCAAGGATGGCATTCAGAAGAACTTGAAGAACGAAATCTTCGAGTACAATTTTAAAACCTCTTTCTTTGACATATTTGTGAGTATCCCAGCCTGCTGCCAGCGGGGCAAATAGCTTGGAGCTGTGGGGTGGGTGGGCAGCTGGGGGTCTCCCGCATCCCTGCTGCTCCTGGCCCAGCACTTGGGCAGGTTGTAGCCCACCCCGCCGCACCACTGACCCCACCTGGCTGTAGCTGGTGAGATCCCAGAGGGCTGCATCCTTCCAGCAACCTGGCATGGGGACAAGGACACCATCTACATCAATGGCTTTTTGTTTTGAAAGGTCTTGGCTTTCTTCCGATTTTTTGTGTTGCTGCTGGCCTATGCGGTCGTAAGGTTGCGCCACTGGTGGGTCATAGCGGTAAGAAGGCAATTTTGGCTTTCCTGTTTTCAGTTGAAGCTCTCTGCTTAAAGTTTACCAAGGTCTGACCTGCGTGATCTTTATTTTCCAGGTCACCACGTTGATATCCAGTGCCTTCCTGATCGTGAAGGTCATCCTCTCCGAGGTTGGTTTCCTTGGGCTCTCAGGGGATTGCTTTGTGATTGCTTCTGTTTCCATTTTATGTTAAACTCCCTGGGATTTTTGCTTCTTTTTTTTCTCTCTTCCACTCAGCTTCTCACCAAAGGGGCGTTTGGTTACTTACTTCCCATCGTCTCGTTTGTCATTGCTTGGTTAGAAACTTGGTTCCTGGATTTTAAAGTCCTCACTCAGGAAGCAGAAGAGGAACGATGTAAGTATTCTGCTCCCCTGACAGGAGCCAGCAGAACAGGCCACCAGGTTTGGGCTTTCTGCTGCTTTGGCAGCACCTTGGCAGAAATGACGTTAATGGAGAAGTGATCTCCAGGCTGGCTGTGATGGGAAGTGGCTGATTCAATTCTGTTACAGTATACGAGTCCCTTCAAGGGAAGAATATACCAGATTATGAAAAGCATCTTTTAATTGGGAAGAGAAAAACATGCCAAATTCTCCAGCGTCTGGATACTGAAGCCAGACGGATTGGAAAGGGAGCTCACCTCCACATGAGTGGAAATGTTTTGAAACAGTGGGACAAGTGCCAGGCGGACTGCGGGACTCTCCAGCTCGTGAGGTCTGTCTTCAGATCTGGGCTGGAGACCTTTGGAGAGGAACGATGTAAAGATCTATTACGGGGAAGCAGCAGGGGTTACTGTGTGTGAGATTTCACAGTCTCTAGTCATCGAGGTCAGATTAAACTGGGACTGAGTCTCTCTGACCTAATGCTCCACAAATGACTGCGCGTGGCAGGGCACCTGTTCCTTCCAAGGGTCCTTCTAGGGAGTGGGTGCTCAGCCTGTGTAATGCAGCTGTAATGTGAAGCAGCAGTGCTATTACAGCACAAGGGCTTAGTCGTTCTCCCAGGCTCCTCTGACGAAAGAGGACTGGGAAATGGCACATAAACTGAGAAGTATTTGTCAAGTGAGGCTGGATCAGAAATGCACTGAATGACTGGAAAACACCAGAGGATGTTTGGGTCTTGCAAGGAGGCTTTAAGATGAAAAATGATCAAGTGTTTAATGCCTCTATTGGATTAGGCTCGGGTTCCAAATTGCTTCCAGGGGAAGCTCTTATTTAATTAGATGCTTAATCGCCTTTGGATTTGACAGGCAAAAGAGCCCATTGATCTCCATGCAGATAAAATGTCTCAAACAAAAGATGAGGCAATAGGAGCTGAAAAGCTTGTGGGCTGGCTGGTGTCAGTGCGGGCAGAGCAGCTGTGTCTGGCAAAAAGTGGCTGGGAGGCTGGAGAAGGGAGGTCTGGAGTGGGAAAAATGGGGCCCCCGTCCCCCTTGTTTAGGACATTGCATGTGAAACCTGCTCTGCTTCACAGGGTACCTGGCAGCCCAGGCTGCGGCTGCCCGTGGGCCCCTGCTGTACCCTGGAGCCCTTTCCGATGGGCAGTTCTACTCCCCGCCGGAGTCCTTTGCAGGTAACATGTTCTGCTCCCATCCCATGTTCCTCTGGAAGCTCCTTGCCCCTATTACTGCCCTCTGTCTGAGCTCTGTCTCATCAGCCCAGCTATTGGCAGAGCCTCTGTTTTTGCCCCGTGCTGGTGCCCTGCTGCTGTGGTGCCATGGAAGAGCAGGATCATGCTCAGCCTGGCTTTGACTCTGTGGGGAAATGAGAGCGTTTTGTGGTCTTGGGGTTAAATGCTCTTAAGCTGCGATTAAAGTGCTTGTGGTTAAACGCTGCCCTCAGTGTGAGGGCACAGGGGTGAATCTCTGAGAGCAGGTGAGGGTCAGAGTTGGCAGAGAGCTGCTGCCTTGTGCTGGCTGTGAGACCATCCCCGCTCAGCAGCCAGCAGGCATCTGCCAGAGCAGTTGTCCCAGTGTTGCTGACACCCAGGGCACACTCAGTGCCCCCAGGCTGGCTGGGAGCAGAGCAGCACCTGGCAGCCAGCTCTGTGCTGGGGGAGACAGGATCTGGGCTGTGCTGGGGTCACACCCTCTGGTAGCATTGTTTGATCTGTGGGAAGGGGGGAGATGTATAAATAGGCTCTTTGTTACCTGTGTGTTAATTTGTGTTTCACCCAAGGGTCGGACAACGAGTCGGACGAGGAAGGTCCGGGAAGGAAAGCACTGACAGCTCAGGTAAACAGAGACAGACAATCCCGTCCCTCGTGTCACAACCCTTTGTCTGGGGCTGTTTGGCTGAGGTGCTCTGCCTGCCCCACGGCTCCTGGGAGCGGTGGCATCGTGGCTGCAGCACAAGGGGTTCTCTGATTGACACTCAGCATTAGCCAGCTTCTCCCCTGCAGCATCCCTCAGGGATGTGGCTCCAGCTCTGCCTTTCCCCCCTTCTCTGGTCATGCAGTCATGTACCAACAGGGCACTACCTTGACCATCCTTGCTGAATTCTAGCAGACGAGGTGGTTCCTCACCTCCCTGAAGTCCAGCTGGGCACACGCTTCTCTGTGCTGCTTTCCAAGTGCTTCTGCTGCTGTTTAGCTCCAGTTCTGGCACTTCCACAGAAGGAAGCTCTATGCATCTCGCAGCCCTTTGCCTGCTGGAAACCCTTACACTAAGGCAAGAGAGTTGCTGGTGGGCGCAGCTGGTGTGTGGATGCAAGCCAGGGCAGGAAGCGTGACTTCAGGCTCCAAAATGAGGCCTCTGTGCCCTGGATTTAAGAGATTGGTGTGGTGTGGTGATGGGAAGTAGCCCATTTCCCTCTGCCAACCCTGGGAGCCGGGTAGCAAATCTTGCACACACAACGTGGGGCTTTATCTGCAAACCCTGCTACTTGAAATCTTCCTTTCTCTCCTAGGAGAAAGAATACGTCCGACAAGGCAAAGAAGCCATGGAAGTCGTGGACCAAATCCTCGCCCAGGAGGAGAACTGGAAGTTTGAGAAAAACAATGTAAGTGTTCCCCACACCGCAGTGCTGGGCAGCGCTGGCAAAAAGCACGGATGGCTTAGCAAAAACTGGAGGACAAATGAGGCTTTTGAAACCTCCTTGCAACATGAAAAATTAACAAGCGTTACAATTACCTGATTGAATTAGGAATCTCTTCCAGCTCAGTTAAATGTAAAATCCCCCCTCTTATTTAATTAGATGTTTAATTGCCTTCCCGTTTGACGGGAGAGAGCCCCGTCACTCCTCCCTCACAACGGCAGGCTGGCATTGGTGGGCAGCTCACCTTTGGTGGGTGTGAGGGCTGCAGAGCATCGTGCTTTTAGGGACACAGCGGGCTCTGGGGAGGCTCTGGCTGGTTGGGCTACAACCATTCTTAGAGCCAGGAGTGTGTGGGGCACGGGAAGCTCCTGCCTCACCCCCAAAGCTGTGTGTGCATCCCTCAGGACGGGGGCACTGTGGACAGTGGGGTGTGTATCAGGGAGCCCTGCTGTGTGTTTTTCCTCAAGCTACAGCAAGGTTTTCAGGGTAGCTGAGGCTCCTTTATCTCTGTAGAGTGGCATAAAAGTGCTAGTGCCTCTGCCCCCCCCAGGCCCCTAAAATCAACCTTGTTTTCCACTTGTGGGCTTGCAATGCAGTTGAGGTGAGAGTCCTGCAAACTGCAGTCTCATCTGGTATTTAAAATTCCCCTGTCAAGTGATCCATTGTTTGATGCCAAACTAGCTGGGCAGATTGTTTTCTTTATCCAAAGGGGGATGGATTTAAATAGACTAATCAGAGTTTAACACAGGGCTAATGATGAAAGGTTATCATCTGTCCATCCCTAACCCCTCCAGGGAGTCTCTTCTCAGATGTAGGTAACAACAGCAGTGCTGGCAAACTAAACCCTCTCTCATACTCCGGTGCTGCTAGCTTGCTGCAAAGAGAATTTGACCTTGAAACGGAGTTTGCGGGCTGGCACGGGGTGGATTCTTTTCCTGTCTCATCACTGCTGCTTCTCTGGATGTCGGTTTGTTTATGGAAATTTGTGCATGGGCATCTGAAGTGGGCTCAGTGCCGGTCCTGTTGCTTGGCGTGGGGGAGCAGGAGCAGTTTAGGGCCAAGAATGGCCCTATGGGATGGTGCTGGAGCTCCTGCAGCCCTCCTGCAATGCCCAGAGACCAGCAGGTTTTACCTTATGTAGAAGCAGCTGATGTTATTTTGCCAACACAAATGAAACTTTCCTGTTTCTTGCACAGGACTTTGGTGATGTTGTTTACACTTTTGAAATACCTTTCCATGGCAAGACCTTTATTTTAAAGGTAAGAGCCTTCCCGTTTTGCTTCCTTAGCCTGTGTGATACATACAGAATCACTGCTCTGCTTGGAGCCACAGCTCAGCTTTCCCTCTCAATGCTGGCCCTGGCAGCACAGGTCAGCCTGCAGAGCACTCTCTTTGCTTGAGACAGATGAACTGCTCTGCACGCGTTAGGGAATCTCTCCAGGAAAACCCCTTGGCTGGCAGACAAACTCCCCAGCAAATATGCCGGGCCCCACTCTTTGCTGGTGGAAGTGGGAGCAGGTGACTGCAAGACTCGTTTCCAACCCCAGCATCTAGGACTAATCTGACCAAGGAGGCTAATTGCAACTAATTGCCAGCAAGACCAGGGCTGAGCGTGCGTCTGCTGCTGCCTGGCATTGAGAAGAGCCGCTCGGAAGTGCCGTGCTCTGTGCCCTCTCACTGGAGTGGCTTGGCTGTAAACCACGTTTTAATGAAGCATTGGTGCTGCGGTGGCTTCTCTTTGTTCCAGTGCATATGCTGCCTCGCTGGCAGAGCTGCTGGAGGAGCAGCTCTGTGTTGGTGAGGCAAAGCTGGATGGTCCCGCTCTGCTGCATTAACTGTTTGCTTCCGAACATCCCCAGTCCCACGGGGACGTGGAGAAATGAATGTTAGCTGTGCTGGAGCCCTGGGAATCTTTTTGGTGACTTTCCAAAGCAATTGCACGTGCAGCTGAATTGCTGAGAAGGATGGAGTGGGGGCAGAGGGCATCATTCTGCCTGCGTGGCCGTGGTGCGGATGGATGCTTGTCCCCCTTCCCAGCAGGTTCAGCTGCTGCTGATCCCCAGTTCTGATCCCCATTCGTGCCCTCCTCCCTCTTTGGCAGTGGGTAACAACGTTGGCTTTGCGGCCTCACCGCTGTCCTCCTGCTTCCTCCCACTTGTTCTTTCTGATCCGCTCTGCGTTCCTTAGGAATAATCTTGCCCAGGTGGAGCAGGGTGCTGGCTGACTGCTCTGTCTCTGTCCTCAGGCTTTCCTGCAGTGCTCTGCTGAAACAGTTTACCAGGAGGTTATTCTCCAACCCGAGAAGATGATCCTATGGAACAGAACAGTGGCAGCTTGCCAGGTGAGCGTGCCGGACAAAGATGGCTTAATCACAGGAGCTCCTTGAAGCGGAGAGCTGCAGCTTTCCCAGCCCAACACCGGCTGTCAGTGGTGCCCAGGCCCTATTGGAGCTTAGCTGGATCAGAATCACCGAGGCATTAAATCTCTGCCGCTCATCCGTACGATCCGAATGCTCGGCGGCAGCCAGCTGTGTGGCTGTGCCCATCCAAAAGCCCACGAGGTGGGCAGGGAGCTGGGCCAGTGCCTGAGCCAAGCCTGCTTCTGCTTGGTGCCGTTTGGCGCTGCTGGTGTGGTGGGGATCCAAAGGGAACCACCCCAGAAAGGTGGAGGGGCAGCCATGGGCCAGCAGACAAACCTGTGTGTGTGCACTGCCACGGAGCTCATCCCCCGCCCCCTCGAATCACCCATCAGCTGCTGAAGCTGCTCTGTGTGCTCCCAGCTGTGAGGGGCTGCAGTGACCAGCTGTTGGTACCTGCAGGCTCAGCCCGAGTTCTTCTTCTCTTTCTTTTCTCCCAGATCTTGCAGCGGGTTGAAGACAACACGATTGTTTCATACGACGTGGCAGCTGGGGCTGCAGGCGGTGTCGTTTCCCCCAGGTCAGTTTCTTTGCCTTTTTAGTCCTGAGCCTCTGAACACTGTCCTATAAAACACAGAGAGAAGCTTCTGACCACAGTGAGGGCCAGCAGGTGATGCTCCCAGCAGGGCTGGTTCACATCCCTAAGGCAGGGAGCCCCTCAAGTCCCCTCCAGACACATCTGGCAGGAGTCCCATAGCTCAGAATCTGTCCCAGTCTCTGCCTCCATGCTAGCCGTACTGCCTGCCTTTTGTCCATATGTTGACATACCTCTGCCACATCCTTCCCCAGCAGCCCCAGCCCACGTGATCTGCCCCTTCAAAGTCTCAACGCGCGTTTCAAAGCTGTCGTTGCCCTTTTTCCTTTGCTCAGGGATTTTGTGAACGTGAGGCGGATCGAGAGAAGGAGAGACAGGTACATTTCCTCAGGGATGTCGACCACGCACAGCCTGAAGCCTCCACTCTCCAAGTATGTCAGGTAAGAGGCAGATCCTCGCCTTTCTTTCTTTCTTTCAGCTGATACCCGACCCGCGCTTTGCTTAAGCTTAGGGCAGAGAGCCACATAAATGAGAACCCTGCTGTCTTTCTGGCACCGTTGGCAGGAAGTGAATCTATTTGTGGAAGCAAACCTTTGCTTCCCTTGTTCTTCTTCCTTTGTTAAAGAAACGCTCTGTGCTGTTGAGTGCTGTGCTGTTGAGTGCTGCTCGGGCGTTTCCCAGCTCTGCTCTGGGGAGCGGAGGTGCCGACAGTAACAGCACAAACCCCAACCCCTCCTGCATCCTGTTTGTGTAGCAGCCAATTCCCAAACAGGGCCAGCTGCCATTTCGGAGGGGCAGTGAGCAGCTGCCCACGTCTTTCTGTCAGCCTCTCAGATGCCTTTTGCTTCTCGCTTACTGACTTTAAAGCCTGCAGGCACCAAGGGACGGACCTGGGGGTGAAATGAGCTGCGTTGGGGTGGGAAAGCTCCTGGAGCACCAGTGGGGTCCTGGCCTCTCCCTTATTGCAGGGCTGGTTTCACACAGCAGCTGATGGATCTCGGCAGGGCTGGTCTCATCACACAAGGCTCCTTGTTACTGCCTGTGCTGCTGCCTGGGGCCCAGCTGTGCCACTTCACGCACTGACTTTGTTTTTCCTAATAATCTGGTTAAAGTAATTGACATTTTAACTCGAAGACGTTAGAGCTGCCTCAGTCTATTTAAGAGCTGGAGACTTCGGGGGCCTAGAAAAATCTGTTAACAAATGTACGCAGCAAAAATAGTGCATGTTCCTGAGCAGGGAAGGGAAATAAAGCTGTATTTGGGCTGTGTGTGCAAGCACAGCTCTTGTCTCTGAGATGCTCAGATGGTGTAAGGAAGGACCTGGGGGCTGCAGAGACACAGCGGTGTGTGCCCTGAGCTCAGCCTGACCGTGTGGGTCCCCCCGGGTGCTTCCCCAGGGACCCATTCCCCACACACACCCAGTAGTGCAGTGCCAGTGTTGGCCAGGCCAGAGGTTTGGAGGCAGCCTGGTGGCAGCCCCAGCACTGCTGCTGTGGGAAATCTGCTGGGCAAACTGTGTTTGTGTGCCCACAGTCAAACCAGATTCCTTCCTGGATACTCCAAGCATCTGCTTGTGCCCCTCTGGGCTCCTGTCCTTGCAGTCAGACAAGGGGCTGTGGCTACAGGAGTCAATGTGGGGTCAGTGCATTGCAACCAGGGCCTTCCCAGCTTGATTTGGTGCTGTTGTTTCCCCGCAGGGGTGAGAACGGACCTGGAGGATTCATCGTATTGAAGTGCCCCAGCAACCCCCGGGTCTGCACTTTTATCTGGATTCTAAACACTGACCTGAAGGTAAAGCACTGGTGTGTGAGTGCCGTGGCTGCGTCCCAACCCCAGCAGAGCTCATCTATGTGCTTCTAGAGCTCTGTGTATGGCAGGATGGGTGCTGAGGACCTGCCCTGTGTTCCCAGCTGGGCAGTGCAGGGGCTGCTGTCCTGTTACAAGCCTCCCCGGGGCATGGCTTGACGCTGCTCTTAAAGGCTGCAGTAGTGGGACCTGAGCTTTGCAGGCAGAACTTGATCACCACCTGAACATCTCTCTCTCTTTTCCCCCCTTAAAGTTTCCCCCAGTGTAGGGCTGGGAAACCATTCCTTACCTGACAGGTCTTGGTTACGGGGCTTCACCTCCATGTCGGATTGGGAAGAGGTGATTTCATTCTCTTTGGAGTCCAGCTTTAGTTGGACATGGAAGTGTTGCCTGGCTGCCTGCTGCTCCCAGGAACCTACTGCAGGGATGAATCATTTGCTCCCAGACACCTCGGTACAAACACAGACAACCCGTGGAGCTGCTGGGCTGCGGCCTCGTGCAGAGAGCAGCGCTTCGGCCGCACACCGTGACCCAAATCCGGAGCTATTTGCAGAGCTGCATGCAGAGTCCTTGCTGGTGGCCGGGACAAAGGCAGCAGGCAGGGAGCCGGGCAGAGGGGGGGGGGGGGGGGGAGGCATTGCCCTGTTTTCTTCCTGCACTGAATCGTGCCAAGGTTGGTGTGGAAACGGCGCTGCAGCAGCGAGCACAAAGGCTCCATTCATCAGCGCTGCAACGCTGCGCGGCCCCCTCCCCTCCCACGGCCCTCCCCTCCCACGGAGCAGCTCAGCTACTGTGCTTGGATTGGGCTCTGAAAAGGCTCCGTGGAAGAGATCCTCTTGGCAGCTCCTTGGCTGGGACGTGGCACGGCTGGTGCCTGGCCCCCCTGCTGGCCCTGGCTCTGCTTGGCACAGGGTTGGTGCTGGAGGTGCTTTTCCTTCGTGCAGATGTCTCCTCCACCCCCTCCCTCCCTCCGTTGTGAGCTGGGGTGGAGGGAAATCAGCTCCATCTTGCACAACTGAGCTGGGAAAGGAGAGGTGTTGTTCCTCCCCCCCCCCCCACCCGTGCTTTCCAGGACGGGGAGCGCTCTCCTGCTGCTGCTGGAAGAAATGCTGGAGCAGCCAAGCTATTAATAACTGCTTCCACCATCTTCCTGAAGGGCTCTGCTGCCGCTCAGACCCCTCCTTGGTGCTGCCTTGGTATTTCCTTTGGCCCTGATGGGGTATTTATAGCTCATGGCTCATAGCGAAGGGCAAGGGTTGCACACGTGTGTGTGTGTGTGTTTGTGTCTGTGCTGCCGCTTCACCCCGCAGCTCCATTTGGAGACGTGCCCAAAATGGCCCCTATATCCTCCAAAGGGTGGAGGACAAGCCCTGCCCTGCATCCACGGGGCTTCTCCTGTGCCCTGGGTGGGGGGATGTGGTTCCCCTCCTCCCTCTCAGCACCTGCCCCACTCCCAGCCCAGCGCTGCCGCCTTCCCCCGCAGAGCCTGGGCTGATTTTCTTAGTCGATAATGGATCAGGGGCCGAGGCGGGTTGAGTCGTGCGGGGCTTTTTAGGGAAATCAAAACGTGGTTCAGTTCCTCCCCCGGATCCAACACCCTGAGAGCAGCAGCTCCTCGCTGCCGTGTGCAGCCCTGAGCTGGAGGGGGGGCCATCCCCACACCTTGGGAGCACCCAGAGTGGTTGGGGGTCTTGTGAGGGCTGCATTCATTTCATTGCCACCCTCACTCATGGACTGTCTCCTCTGTTCTCCTTGCAGGGTCGCCTGCCCCGGTACCTCATCCACCAGAGCCTGGCAGCCACCATGTTTGAGTTTGCCTTCCACCTGCGGCAGAGGGTCGCTGAGCTCTGCAGCAAACCCTGATCGTGGTGCTCTGCCCCTACTGGACTGGCTGTGGGTGGGCAGGGGGGGCTGCTCCTCTCCTTTCCCCGCCGAACCGGAGCCCACGTGGTGTGTGTCAAACCCCTGCCCTGCAGCTGGGATCTGCCCTGTGCTCCGTCTCCCCCCACGTTGGCTCTGGGGGCTCCTTGGCAGCCCCGGGCTGCTGTGCTGAGGATGAGGGATTCAGAGGAGAAAGCCACTCAGGGTGAGCGCACAGTCCATCCCCTGTCGTGTGCCACTCACACATGGGGACAAAGCTCCTGTGGGGGGGGGCTGCTGTGGGGACCCTCGGGGCAATCCCCTGTGGCTGCCCCCCCCCCCGCCCTGTGGGATTCTCCTGGGCTCATTTAGAGCCCCCCCTGCATGCAGCCCTGCAGGCTGTGGGATCAGAGCCTTCCCCTGGGGCTGTGTGGGGGAGCACAGCTTCGTGCTGCCTGCACTGCTGCCACGCTGTGCTCTGATGGGAAGCAGCGTGGAGCTGCCCATGCCTGGGTGCACACAGCAGCAGCATGAGGGGGGGGGGGCAGTGCCTATGGACCCCCCCCCCCCAGGGGCTAGGCCTGGGGTCTCTGCCCCTCTACCAGTGCCTGTTGGTACCGGGGGCACCTCTGGCTGGCATCTGTCAAAATAAAGAGCCTTGCACTGTTTGCAGCCCGCTGCTTTCCTGGTTGCCCTTTGTAACTCGATCAGATAAAAGCAAGAGGAGCGCCTGCCTTGGGGGGGGGGAGGGAGGAGGGCAGGCAAAAGGAACGTGCCCCAGAGTTCCTGCGGGTCCACTGGCCGTGGGGGTCACCGCCCCCTGCCCTGCAGTGGCACCAGGGCATGGAGCATCCTTCCATCCCCCATGCAGGGCTCTGCCTGGGTGTCCCAAAGGCCTCCAGTTCTGCCCAGGGCTCTCGGTGCTGCTCCTGTTCCTCTGCAGGGTGGTGCCCCCCCAGCCTGTCCCATAGCCCAGCTCACTGAGCTGTGCCCGCTGGCACCCAGTGAGTGCCCGTCTGTCCACAGCCCCCATCTGTTGGCCCTACAAATAGCCCAGTGGGGGGGGGGGGGGGGGCTGCAGCAGCACCCTACTGCCAGCTCGCATGGCACAGCACAGCTGGGGGGGGGACACACCAACATGGGACCATGGTGGTCCTTTAGCAGTGGGGTTGGGATGGGGTTGGGATGGGGGGTGGCTGGTGACAGACACCCACAGGACCTTTGTCACCTCTTGGGTCCATCATATTCACGGGGGGGGGGGGGGGCACATCCCATTGAGGACACGTCATGGGGCACACGGGGCTGAGCCCAGCGGGCGCACACGAGGTGACGCACATGTCCCTCAATGCCACCTCCTGCTGCTCACCCCTTGGCACCCTCCTGTCCCCTCGGTGCCAGTGACACGTCCCAAAATAGCCTCGGTGGGGCCATAAAAGAGGGGAGGGAGGACTCGGGGCAGCAGAAGCCACCGCTGGGAGCGCTGGGAGGATGTGGGGGCCGAGCACGGTGGTGCGGAGTGGGGGGCTGCTCTGCGGTGCCAGCCTGGGCTGCCGCGTACAGGAGGAGGATGTGGGGCGCCGAGAGTCCTTCAGTGCTGAGTGGTTGGACCTGGAGCTCAGCACACGGCCCGAGGAGGGGTGAGCGGCACCACCGGGGTTGTGGGGTCCCCATAAGGTGTGGGGAGTGAGGGAGATCTGATGATGGGGGGAGGTCTATGGGGGGTGTCCTGGCTTCCCCATGGGACTGGGAGGATCTTGGGGCTTCCTATGGGGGTCCGTATGGGGATGGAGGAGGCTGGGTGGATGTGTGATGTGTTGGGGGCTTTGCAGGGTGTCCCCATGGGGCACTGGGGGGTCTCGTGGAGCCGGGTGGTGTCTGTGTGGTTGGGGGTGGGGGTCTCGAAGCTTCCCATATGGTTGTGAAGGTCCTGGGGGTTGTTCTGGGGTGGGGGAGGTTCCAAGGGTCTTCGTGAAGGTGAATAGAGAACGGTGGGCTTCTGAAGTATCAATGGGGAACACGGGGATGGATATCAGTGGGTCCCCACGAGGTGGGACGGGACAGAAGGGTTTCCAAACGGTGCTCGAGGGTTTGGGAAGCCGTGGGGGTCCCCATGGGGCAGGGTGAGGCCGGGGTCCTTCGCAGCCCCCCCATGAGCTCCGTGTGCGCAGGTGGTGCCGGCGGGAGGTGGACCAGCAGCGCCGGGAGTCGCTGGAGCAGCGCGGGGAGACGCGGGTGCTGACGCAGCGCTCACCGTGGGGCGTGTTGCGGGTCGGCGTCCTGGGGCAGCCCCTGGCCCAGCATCTCCTCCCTTACGCCCGCAGCCTCCCGTTGCCCCTCTTCTCCCCTTCAGACCTGCGCGGTTCCAAGCCGGGGCTCAGGCGGACCCTCTCCCGTTCCCTCTCCCACGAAGCCCAGAGGGGCTGAAGGCGGTGGGTGGGGGGCTCGGAGCACGGGATGAGGTTGGGGGGCGGCGGCAAGAGGGTCCTGAACCTCATTGCTCACCGCAGCCCCCGGAGATGGGGGAGGAAGGTGGGGGGATGTGGAGGTGGGCGCCCACCCTGCAATGGGCAGCAGAGGCCGGTGGGGATGGGAAGCAGATGCGACGTGGAGTCCTTGGCAGAGAGAAGGGAACAAGGATGGGGTGATCTGAGCCCCCCCCCCCAGGGCTGGGGCTGGGAGACACAGCAGCGTTGTGTTGTTTTGTACAGATGTGAATTTCTTTGTATTGCAATAAAAGGTGCAGCCTGGCCCCGCGGCTCCGGCACTGCTGGTTTGAGTGAGGGATAACAGACCCCCCCCCCCAGACTTCTAGAGCCCGGATCAGCCTTAGAGCATTGGCCTGTCCATGGGGCTGTGCCCCCCTGTTTGTCCCTTCTGACCTGGGGATGGGGACAGCAACCCTGTGGGGAACTGGGGAAGCTGAGGCACAGCCCATAGCTGTCAGATGTGGGTTAGGTGAGTGGATTGGGAGGGGGGGGGGCAATCTCTCTTATATAACCATGTCCCCCCTCCCCCCTTACCAGCCCATGCCAGGGTTCTGGATGGCCCTTGTGCCAGCGCCCAGATTAGCTGTTCCCTCCCGGATGGATCCTGCTGTCCCTGGGCCACCGCCAGGCCCTGTGCCCATCCCCATCCCCACTCACTGCCTGTGGGGCTTCACCACCTTCACCCCTTCCCTCACCCGGCCCCACAAGCAGCACCGCCCCACACCCCAAGCTGCTGGCACAAGGAGTTCACAGGGAGCTGGAGGGGTTGGTGGGGCCAGATCCTGCCAGGGGCTGAGGTCCATCACACTCAGCTCGGCAGTGATGGACAGACCAGACCCCATCATTGTCCTTATCTCCCTTCCTTCTCCCAGTCCTCATTCCCATTCCTGTCCCCATCTCCATCCCCATCTCCATCCCCACCTCCCCCAGCCCCATCCCAACCCTATGCCACACACAGGGGGGTCAGAGCAGCCCCGTTGTGATGGTCACACTCCCACTTTGATTCTGGGACCCCCCCAAAGACGGCACAGCCCTGTAGGCTGCAGCACCCACATGGTTGTGGGGGGGGGGTGTTGGGTGGGCACAGCAGGGCCGGCTCCGGCCGCGGGCGCTGACACTAACCTGGTTATCCACGATGGACGGCTGCAATCAGCGCCGAGCAGCCGCTGCCATAACTCACCTTCCCCCCCCTTCCCCGTTGGTTATCGGGGCTATAAATGGGACGCAGCATTGGCACAGCTCAGCCCCCACCATGAGCAGCCTGGATGCCATCCGGGAGGGCTACGCACGTTTCGACCCCCGTGCCTACCTGCAGAACAACTACGTGCCCCCCCGCGCCGACTTCACCTCCGAGGAGTTCGTGGTGCCCTGGAAGCTGAGATGTTTGGCCGAGACCTTTGCCAGCGGTGGGGAAACTGAGGCACGGGATGGGGGGGGGGGGGGCACAGAGCATCCTACCCCCATCCCATGACTCTCAATGGGACCCCCCTTCACCTTCACCCCTCCAGGTGAGATCTGTGGGCGCACGCTCATCGATGTGGGTTCGGGTCCCACCATCTACCAGCTGCTGAGCGCCTGCGAGCACTTCGAGGAGGTCGTGGCCACTGATTACTTGGAGGTGAACCGGGAGGAGCTGCGGCGTTGGGTGCGGGGGGAGCCCGGAGCCTTCGATTGGAGCCCCTTCATCCGGCACGTCTGCAAGATCGAGGGGCGCGGGTAGGGTGACAAGGGGGGGATTGTGGGGTGGGGGCTCCTGTGGAATGTTGGCCCTAAATCCCCATAGAACAGCAGCCCCGTGACCCCATGGAGCTTCATGCCTTGTCCCTGCAGATCCCTTTGGGTTCTGTGGGTCGTGGTGCCACAGCCCGTAGTGCTGATCCCATGAGATTCCTTTGGGATCCCCAGGTCCCTGTAGGATCCCATTGCCACATCCCTGCATCTGCCGTGCTGATCTGCAGCCCCACATCTCCCTTCACTCCAGGCTGACTCCTTTGGGATTCCACCTCCACATCCCTGCAGATGCTGATCCCTGCAGGATCTCATCCCCATAACCCTGCTGCCAATCGCTATAGGATCCCACCACTGCGTCCCCCCAGGGTCCCATCCCCACAGACACTGTGCTGATCCCCGTAGGATCCTTATATCTCTGCAGATATCGGGCTGATCGCTATGGGATCGTGTCCCCTCATCCCCTTGGCCGCTCCCTGCAGGACCCCAGCCCCATACCCCTATTGATGCCAGGCTGCTCCCTGCAGGACCCCAGCCCCACAGACCCCCCACATCTCCCCTCCTCTCCATCCCAACGCCACCCGCTGCCCGCAGGGAGCCCTGGCAGGAGAAGGAGCGGCGGTTGCGGGGCCGCCTGCGGCGCATCCTCCCCATCGACGTGCACCGTGCGGACCCTCTCGGTGCTCCGCTGCGCCCTCCGGCCGACGCTTTGCTCTCCACCTTCTGCCTGGAAGCCGTCAGTCCCGACCGCGCATCCTTCGGCCGAGCGCTGCTCAACGTGAGCTCAATGCTGCGCCCGGGGGGTCACGTTGTGCTGCTGGGGGCTCTGGGGGAGTCCTTCTACCTGGCCGGAGCTGCGCGGCTGCCCGTGGTGCCGCTGGCTGAGGCTGATGTCCGCGGGGCTCTGAGCGATGCCGGCTTCACCCTGTGTGATTTCCGTTCCTACTCCATGCCCCCCGCGCTGCGAACCGGCGTGGATGATGTCGATGGGGTTTTCTTTGTCCATGCACAGAAAGCGTTGGAAGGCTGAGCACCCCCCCCTCCCTGCCTCCCACCCCCCAGAAAGGCAGACGCTGTGCTCCCAAATCCTGCCATCCCATCCCTATTGCATCCCCGAATAAAGCCTGAGCTGAGCACTGCAAGGTGTTGGGGAGGCATAAGGGCATAGGGGCACATTGGGGGGCAAAACGGGGATGAGG
This sequence comes from Excalfactoria chinensis, assembly GCF_039878825.1. NCBI lineage: Eukaryota > Metazoa > Chordata > Aves > Galliformes > Phasianidae > Excalfactoria > Excalfactoria chinensis. The sequence continues at coordinate 887,051 of NC_092848.1, read as the reverse complement.
GAACTGGGGGTCACTGCATCAAGAGGGGGGAGTGCGGACTGAAATAGGGGGTAGGGGCTGCAGGGTGGGGAGATGGGGGCAGAGCTGGGCTGGGTTTGCAGCGCCCACGGAGCAGCAGAGGGGGGTGCAGAGCAGGACGGGGGGGCACAGAGCACAGGTTGAATTCCAGCTTTATTCACAGCACAGGGCACAGCCTGCTGGGGGGGGCTGCACCCTGCTGGGTTGGGGGGTGCAGCTCCAAGGGCTGCACGGGGGTCACCCCCCCCCACCCCACCCCAAGGCACCGCTCTGACCCCACACATTGCACTGTCCCCTCTCCACTGAAGCCACCCAGCAGCGAGCAGGGCTGGGTAAGGCAGCACTCCTCCCTTATCCCCCCCTTGTTCCCCAGGCACCGGTGGGCACAGGCACCATCACCCCCCCCCCCCCAGGGGGCCCACCCCCTTGTGCTCGGCCTCCCCCAGCCACCCACGCCCCCCCCCCCCTGCAGCAGTGCAGCCCCAGCAGCCATTGCCACCTCGCGGCTGCCTGGATCCACAGCAGGAAAAACAGGCTCAGCATCAGCAGCCAGGGGGGGTCCAATGCCCCCCCCCCCCCCTCCCCAATTTCTCCCATAGAGAGGCGCTCCCGGCCCCCATACAAGACAGAGTGATAGGAAGGAAAGCACAACTCAGAAGGCAGGAGGAAAAGGGGATCTGTGGGCAGGGGGTATGGGGGGGGAGAGAAGGGGGGAGGAATTTGTTTGGCACGTTGGGGCAGGGCCCTGGGGGGGGGCATGCAGTGCTTCATCCCCCCCCCCCCGCTGCTCTAGTCCACTTTGGAGAGGTCCGAGTTGGCCTTCAGGAGGTAGAGGCTGTCATCCACCAGGAAGCTGTGGGGAGGGAGGGGAGATCGGGCTGGGGGGGGGTGCGGGTTGGTTCATTGGGGTCAGGAGATGGGGGCACGAGGGGGACCCAAAAGCTACTGGAGCCCAATGAGACCTCAGAGCACTCCCAGCACCCAGGAGAAGGGCTCTGAACACCCCCATTTCAAGAGGGGGAACGCAGCACCCCAAGTGCAAAAGGAGGGGTCCCCCAAGCACCTCGATTTCAAGAGCTGGGCACTGAGTACCCCATAGTGAAGGAAAAAGGGCCCCCCCATTTCAAGCATGGCCCTCACCTGTAAAAGAGGATGTTGAGGGGCACGGTGCTGATGTGCCAGAGGGCATGGGCGTCCAGCACCCAGAAGAGGGGGGGGAAGTCGAGGAGCTCGAGCAGAGCCCCTGCCTGCAGCAGCAGCACCACCACTGCACACTTCCAGACGTGGGGCAGGCGGGGACGGTTCCTCAGGCACCACCACAACCACCACAGCAGGTTGAGGAGCCCTAAAGGGGGAAAAGAAGGGGGAGGTGGGATGGGAGCACGATGGCGCACACCCACTGCGCCCCCATAGTCCTCACTCTCACCCTATTGTGTCCCCTTGGCCCCTACCCTGATCCCACATTGTCCCCACATCCCCCCACCCCAGCTCTCACCAATGGCCACGTTTGCAGCCATGTTGTAGCCGTAATCAAAGCGGACGAGCGTCAGGTAGGAGATGTGGCAGGCGAGGAAGAGGAGGAGGAAGGCTCTGAAGATGCCAATTAAGGCCGGCCGCCGCAGCCCCATCGTCCTACAGACAACAGGACAGCAGTGATACAACCCCAACCCACGGCACAGCGCTGTCCCCATGCTGGGATGGCGCTCACCTGACCCAGCACAGATACACGGAGTGCAGGACGACGGCTGAGGCGCAGAAATAGTCGAGTTTCTGCAGGGCGGGAGGGAAGCTCAGAAGGCAGAGATGTGCCCAGAGCCCCCCATAAAGGTGGGGATGGGGACCCTCACCTCTGTCAGCGCCGTGTCCCGCGTGTGGAAGACGGTGGACCAGAACCAGGCATTGACTGAGACCTGTGGAGAGCACAGAGCTGCAGGCAGGGGACGGATGTGCTCATCGCAGTGGTGGCTCCTGCATGGCCTTAATGCTCTGATGGGGAGGGGAGGGACTTACCCAGGCAAAGGCGACGCAGGTGGGATACATGGGGGAGGTGGGGGGCACGGCAGCTTTGTAACGCAGCAGCATCAGGAAGCTGGCCAGGCCATTGAGGAGGGAGGCGAAGGCAGAGGCTGGTTCCTGGACAAAGAGGAACCTGGAGAAGGGCCACTGCGAGGGGACGAGGGGGGTCAGTGGGATGGAGGGGACACAGGGAACCCCAAACTGACCCCCCAAACCGACCCCATAAACCGACCCCCCCCCAATACTCACCTTGCCATGGAACTGTGGCACTCGGCGGCCGCCCTGCACATAGAGCCGCACTGTGAGCCACATGCACTCGTACTTGCAGTCATCGTGGCACGTCCAGCCTGGGGATGGAGAGCAGGAGGGTCAGCGGGGTGGGGGCTCAGAGTGTCCCCCCTCCCTGCACCCCCCTCCGGTCCCACTCAGGACACCCATTTGCTATGGCTCCAGGATGGCTCTAAGTCCCCCAGTACATCCCAGTACCCCCAGTATGGCTTGGTGCCTCCCAGCACAGCCCTGCATGGACCAGTAACCTCCCAGCCAGGAAGGCCCAGCGCCTCCCTGCCCATCCCAGTGCTCCCAGTACAGCTCCTATCTGGGACCAGTGCCTCCCCCCAGTCCATTGGCACCACAGCCCAGTGCTCCCCAATGGAGAACGAGCACAGCCCGCTGATCTCTCAGCCCAGACCCACTGCGGCCCGGAGCTGCCCAGTATATCCCAGTACTGCCCAGTATATCCCAGTACTGCCCAGTATATCCCAGAGCTGCCCAGTATATCCCAGTACTGCCCAGTATATCCCAGTGCTACCCAGTACATCCCAGTGCTGCCCAGTATATCCCAGTGCTGCTCAGTATATCCCAGTACTGCCCAGTATATCCCAGAGCTGCCCAGTATAACCCAGAGCTGCCCAGTATATCCCAGTACTGCCCAGTATATCCCAGTGCTGCTCAGTATATCCCAGTACTGCCCAGTATATCCCAGAGCTGCCCAGTATATCCCAGTGCTGCTCAGTATATCCCAGTACTGCCCAGTATATCCCAGAGCTGCCCAGTATAACCCAGAGCTGCCCAGTACATCCCAGCGCTCCCAGTTCAGCCCCGCCTCCACGTGCGGAGGCGGAGCCTGCGCGAGAAGTGGGCGTGGCCTAGTGGGAAGTGGGCGGAGCCTCCAGGCCTCGCAGCCAATGGGCGTGCAGCGGGGCGGTACCTGTCAGGCCCATGTAAAGCGGCTGCCGGGCCCGGAAGTGCCGCAGCGCCGCCCCCGAGCAGTTCCGCCGCTCGCAGCGGCCCAGGCACTCCCGGTACAGCGGCTCCCGGTCGCCCTGAGAGCCCCGGGCCGGACCCGGCGCCGCCGCCGCTCCCAGCAATAGGAGCAGAGCGGCCCGAGCCGCCCCGCCGCCCGCCATCGCCGCCCGGCGCGGCTTCCGGCCCGCCCCGGAAGTGGAGGCGGCGCAAAGCACCACGGGAGGTAGCGCCCCCCGCAGGCCGCGGAGCATGACGGGATGGCGGCGGGACCGGAGGATCACGGGAAATCCCCCCCGCCCGCTGCGGCGCGCCCCGCAAAGGCTCACGGGATGGCGGGTCGGGGCGCCTCGAACGGCCCAGGCCCGGTGTGGGCGGCCATGCGGACAGGCCGTGCCCGGTGTCACCCCGCACCGAACGGGGCTCCGCTCCTCCCGGCCGTACCGGTGTCCGCAGTGCTGCCGCCACGTCGGACCGACCCCCGGCTGGCTCCGGTTCCCCCCCGTTATAACGGCCCGGTGACCGACACGGGGTGACCGGGAGCCGCGGGCAGTTCCGCTGTTCGGTGCCCCCCGGTGTCCGTCCCCGTTATGGAGCCCATGAAGCCGCCCGGCGGTTCCGGTACCACCCGGGACATCGCGACCCACAACGACCCGGTTCGGTGCCGCCGGTACCGCCGGGACGCGGCGCTGACCGAGCGCTGACCGCGCCGACTCTCCCCGTAGCTCCCCGCTCTCGGGAACGCGCCTGGTGGGCGGGAGCGCGCGGCGCGCCCTCATCCCCGCTGCCAGGAACGCGGCGCGTCCCCGCGAGGTGGAGCCCGGGAGCGCGGCGCAAACTTTCCCGGAGCGGCCGGAGCGGAGCCATGGGCCGGAACCGGCACTGAGCGCCATGAGCGCCCCCCGGGGCCGCCCGCTGCGCACCGGGCCGTTCTTGTTGTTGTTGCTGCTCGCCGCGCTTTGCCCCGACGCCGCCGCCACCGAAGGTGGGTCCGCCCCGACGGGCAGCGGGGGGAACAACGGGGGGCGGCGGGAGTCGGGACGGAGCTGTGCGGGGGGAGCGGAAGGGCCGGGGGGTAACGGATGGAGCCGGGGGGTAACGGGGCTGCGGGAGCTCCGCGTTTATAAGTGACTTTACACCCCCCCCCTCCCCCGAACCGTCCCGGTTACCCCCCCGCCACCTCCCCGCCGTGGGCAGCACCGCCCTCTCGCCGTTCCCACGCGGGGCCGGGGGCGGCAGCACCGCTCGTTGAACCCCCCGGTTCCCCCCCGGTTCCCCCCGGTGCCCCCAGGAGGGTTTGGGGACCCCGAGATGATCACAGCCCCGTCCGCACCGCGGTTGGATCCGCTCTCGGGGGTCCCGCGGTCGCTGCGCCGACACAACCGGGACAGACCCCCCCAACCACCGGGACAGCCCCCCCCCCCCCATCCCCGTCTAATGGAGATGGTTTCGGGGCGCGGAGGGGCCCCGGGGCGGCGGCGGCGCCTCACGGTGCGGGTGGGCGGGCGGGTGCGTCCCCGCCGGTCGCTCCCATCCACATTCTCGAGGTGCCGCGCCCTGCCCGGCCCGACCGGGAGCAGCCGGGGCAGGATCCAGCGCCGCGGGGCCTCGACCGGAGCCGGGACGGGCATCGCCCCGCCGCCATCCCCGAGCTGTGTGGGGATCCCGGGGCACAAAGCGGGGTCTCGGTGGGTCCCCATCGCCCCATGAGCCGAGCTCCGAGCGGTGACACGTCGCTGTACCCAGCGCAGCCCCAGCCCCGGGACGGCGGTGGCACCGGGACCGATCTGGGCTCCATCCCCCCCCGCCTTCCCTCGGTCCTGGCAGCGCCGTGGGCATCCCGTGCCCGCACGCAGCAGGTGGAGCAGACCTTGAGCTTTGGCCGCTCGGCGGGGCCGTTCCCTCCGGGCTGGGGGCAGCTGGCGGCGGTCAGACCCACCTCCCCGTCCGCACGGGCAGCTCCGAGCCCAGGGACACGGATCCCCCTTCTGGACGTTGGGGGCCGTTTCCCCACCTCGGCGGCCCCGCAGCGGACCGAGGTCGGGGTCGCGGGGGGCGGCAGCAGCCCGGTTTGTCCCACGGCCTCGTGGCAGCTGCCGGCAGCGGGGGGTTGTCACTCAGACGCCGCGCGGCCCCCCCTGCACGGAGGGCAGAGCGGAGCGGCCCCAACCCCCGCCGCAGTGACCCCCGGGGGCGGCGTTGGGGGCGACCAAAGAGAGACGGGACGACGGGGACAACGCGGTGACCCCGCTCAAAGAGAGGCACCTCGGCACGGGGGGCTCCTCGGCACGGGGGGGTCTCGAGGGATGCGGTGGGACCCCAGCCCCAAAGCCCATATCGGGGCAATGGGGGGGGGGGTCCGTCCCGCGTGGCGTTGGGCGCCGGGGGCCGCGGGCGTGCCGGGGCCGGGCCGTGCCTGCGTCACCGCGCTCGCTCCCCAAACACGCCCGACCTGAAAAGGCGGTTCCCGGCGGGACGCCGCGGCCGGGCCGGGCCACCCCATCGCCGTGACTCACCGCAGTTCGCCCCTCCCGGACCCACCGCCACGCGCGGGGAGTTGGTGGGTCGGGGGGGGATCGGAGCGAGGCGGCCGTGGGACGCGGCCATCCGTCGCCGCTCAACAATCGCGTGTTGTCTGGGCTCTCCCCCACCCCCCGGCGGCGTGGGCACCGCATTCCTGCTCCGCGGCCCCCGCCCCGCTCGGGGCCCCCCGGGCTGAGCCCGGTGCGGGCTGAGGGGCCGGGGCGGCGTTCAGCCTCTGGGCCCGCCCGGTGCTGGACGTGGACACTCGGGGGGGGGGTCGTGGCTGCGTGCCGACGTGGGGGCGGCGGCGCTGCGGTGGGAGCTGGGGGTCCGCGTCCCCGTGTATCCCCGTGTATCCCCGTGCATCCCCGTGTATCCCCGTGCTTCCCTCGTCCCCACATCACACGCGGGGGCCGCTCAGGAAGCCCATCGGAAACCCATCGGAAGTTTTTGGGAGCCGATAACCGTCAGCAGCCGCAGCGTTTCCTGCGGCCGGATCCCGCGGGGGCGACGGCACGGCCGGCCTCGGCTGACCCCTTCCATCCATCCCCGCAGTGTGTACCGGTACCGACATGAAGCTGCTGCAGCCCTCCAGCCCCGAGAGCCACTACGAGACCCTGCGGCACCTCTACCAGGGCTGCCAGGTGGTGCAGGGCAACCTGGAGCTCACCTACCTGCCCCCCGGCGCCGACACCGCCTTCCTCCAGGTGCGAGGATTGGGGGACAAGTGGCACCGGGAAGGGGTTGGGGGGGGACCTGGGGGTCTCACCGCCGTGCCCACCCCCCACCCCCTGCAGGACATCAAGGAGGTGCAGGGCTACGTGCTGATCGCTGAGAACCAAGTGAGCGCCGTGGGGCTGCAGGGGCTGCGAATCATCCGTGGGACGCAGCTCTTCCAGGAGCGTTACGCCTTGGCCGTGCTGGGCAATGTGGGGCTGCGGCAGCTCGGCATGCGGCAGCTCACAGGTAGGGGGCGTATGGATAGAGGGTCCCCGCCCCGTGGGGGCTGCAGGTCCGTGAGTAGGGCTGGGGTATCGAATCACCACGTTGAATGCCCCCAAACCCCATCCATCCCCACCCCATGTCACAGAGACCCCTCCCACAGCCCGGTGCCCACCACCCTGGACCTGAGCACTGCTAAGGGATGGGGTACTCACAGTGCCCTCATAGCAATGAATTTCTTCCTAATGTCTAACCTAAATCTCACCTCTTTTAGCTTAAAACCCCGTCCTATCCCTGCACCCCCAGTAGATCCCCCTGCAGCCCTTTTAGTCTCTGTGAGGGGACTCCAAGTTGCTGTGTGGGGTCGGGTGTCCCTATGTGCCCCCCATACTGATGGCAGCTCTTTCATTCCCCCCCCCCCCATCAACATACAGAGATCCTGAAAGGGGGGGTACGCATCGAGGGGAACCCCCAGCTCTGCTTCCAGGAGACCATCCTGTGGACCGACATCTTCCACCGGCACAACGAGCTGCGCACTGAGATCCATGTGGAGAGCACCCGCAGCCGCACCTGTATAAGAGGGGGGGTATAAGAGGTGGGTGGGTTGGGGGCTGCCACCCTCCCCAGCTCCCTATTGATGCCATCCATCCCCCTGCAGGTCCCGAGTGCCGGGCGCTGTGTGCTGAAGGGCACTGCTGGGGCGAGAGCAAACAGGACTGCCAGACCTGTGAGTATGGGGCTGCCTGGATCCCATAAGAACCCCTATAGAAGTTCCACGTTGCTGCTCCATTCACCCTATGTAGCACCCAGAACCCCACCTTGGGGTCCTCCACTTGTGCCCCCCCATCACCATGCTCCACATCTCCCCTTGTCCACAAACCCCTTCTCCGGAGCTTCCCAGAATCCCTTCCCTATATACCTTTGGGATGCCACCTACCCCACAGCCCCTTACCACTCCTTTTAGGGTTGGGGTCCCCATCCCATTGTAACCCCCTTTCCCTCCTGCAGTGACCAACAGCATCTGCCACGGGTGCCCACGCTGTAAGGGAACAAAGCCAACAGACTGCTGCCACGAGCAATGTGCTGCGGGCTGCACCGGCCCCAAGCACTCCGACTGCCTGGTGGGCATGGGATGGGGGGGGGGTTTGGGCAGGGGTCTCCCCCAAACACAGGGGGGCTGATGGCTGGATCCCCCCCCACCCCATCCCCAGGCCTGTCTGAACTTTAACCGGAGCGGGATCTGTGAGCTGCACTGCCCCCCCCTCGTCATCTACAACTCTGACACCTTCGAGTCGGTGCCCAACCGTGATGGGCGTTACACCTTCGGTGCCAGCTGTGTCAGCCAGTGCCCCTGTGAGTGCAGGGACGGTGGGGAGGGGTCTGAGCACCTCCTTACCCAGCTCTGACCATCCCATCCCCCCCCCTCCCCCCCCCAGATAACTACCTTGCCACAGAGGTGGGCTCCTGCACCCTCGTCTGCCCTCAGAACAGTCAGGAGGTGACAGTCAACAACGTGCAGAAGTGTGAGAAGTGCAGCAAACCCTGCCCAGAGGGTGAGCGCCCAGGAGGGGTCCTGGCTGTGCAGCTGGGGGGGTCCTGGGGGGCTGCTATTGACTGGGAAGCTCTACAGCACTGGGGCGGTGCTGGAGAACCCCTGGGGATCCAGCAGAGCAAAGGGGCTGCGGTGCCCTTTGGGGGCTGCAGAATGGGGCCGGGCAGGCAGCGCTTTTGGGGGGGGGGGGTCCTGGTGCATCTGCCATCCCCTCTCTGCCCCCCCACAGTGTGCTACGGGCTGGGGGTGGATTTCCTCAAGGGTGTCCGTGCTGTCAATGCCTCCAACATCCGGCACTTTGCTGGCTGCACCAAGATCTTCGGCAGCCTGGCCTTCCTGCCCGAGACCTTTGCTGGGTAAGCACTGCACACCCCATCCCAGATGGAACCATGGGGACCCCCCCACACACAGCCCCACAAACGCCCCCTTTCCTACCTCCTCCAGTGACCCAAGCACCAACACAGCCCCCCTGGACCCCCAGCTGCTCTCGGTCTTTGAAAGCCTGGAGGAGCTGACGGGTGAGTGCACAGGGATGGGGACACATCCCTGAGCTGAGGGCACAAAACGAGCAGTGCTTACACTTGTGTCCCCCCCCTTCCCTCCCCCAGGCTATTTGTACATTGCTGCCTGGCCACCCGACATGGACGACCTGGGAGTCTTCCAGAACCTGCGTGTCATCCGTGGCCGTGTGCTGCACAAGTGAGAGGGGATGGGGGCCTAAAGGGGATGGGGACCTAAAGGGGATGGGGACCTAAAGGGGATGGGGACCTAAAGGGGATGGGGACCTAAAGGGGATGGGGACCTAAAGGGGATGTGATGGGTGACCCAGGGCTGATGTGGGTGCTCACCTGGCTGTGTCTTGGCAGCGGTGCCTACTCGCTGACACTGCGGGACCTGGCGGTGCGGGCGCTGGGGCTGCGTGCTCTGCAGGAGATCAGCAGCGGGATGGTGCTCATCCATCACAACCCCCAGCTCTGCTTCCTCCAGAAGGTTCCATGGGACAGCATCTTCCGCCACCCCCGCCAGCACCTCTTCCAGACCCACAACAAAGCCCCCGAGCTGTGTGGTGAGGAACCACCCCCCAAACCCACCCCCAGTCCTTGTGCTCCCTGGAGCTGGGCTGGGGGTAACACTGTGCCTGATCTCCCCAGAGAGCGAGGGCCTGGTGTGCTTCCACCTCTGTGCCCACGGGCATTGCTGGGGGCCCGGCCCCACACAGTGTGTCTCCTGTGAGCGCTTCCTGCGGGGCCAGGAGTGCGTGGCCTCCTGCAACCTGCTGGATGGGTGAGCAATGGGGTCGGGCTGAGCCCAGCAGGGGGAGGGGGACACTGCTCTGTATCAACCCCAACCCCATCCCATTCCCACCATCCCACAGCACCATCCGGGAGCACACCAATGGCACACGCTGCCTGCCCTGCCACCCTGAGTGCCAGCCACAGAACGGCACCGAGACCTGCTTTGGATCGGTGAGCACGGGGACGTGGGGACACCAGCATGGGGGTGTCACTGCTGCCAGGTCCCTCACCCCATATCCCTCCTTGCCCCCCACCCTGCAGGATGCGGATCAGTGCGTGGCGTGCGCGCACTATAAGGATGGGCAGCAGTGTGTGCGGCGCTGCCCCAGCGGGGTGAAGGTGGATGCCTCCTTTGTGCCCATCTGGAAGTACCCAGACGAGGAGGGGGTCTGCCAGCTCTGCCCCACCAACTGCACCCACTCGTGAGTACACACCGTGCCCAGGTACGTGTGTGCTGGGGGGGGCTGTGGGATGCTCACCCACCCTGTCTCCTTTCAGGTGCACCATCCGGGATGAGGACGGCTGCCCCGTGGACCAGAAGCCAAGGTACCACCATGGGTATCCCCACTCTCATGGGGGAGCATCAGAGGGTGACCCCATCCCCACGTCCCTTGTCACCTCCCTTCCTGCAGCCAGGTGACATCCATCATTGCTGGTGTGGTGGGGGCTCTGCTGGTCGTCGTCCTTCTGCTCATCACCGTCGTCTGCGTCAAGCGCCGGCGGCAGCAGGAGAGGAAGCACACCATGCGGCGGCTGCTGCAGGAAACTGAGGTGGGGGCGCTGGATGAGCCCAGGGGGAGCACTCAGAGTGTTGTCCATCCTCACCCACCTGTCCTTCACAGCTGGTGGAGCCGCTGACACCCAGCGGGGCCCTCCCCAACCAAGCCCAGATGCGCATCCTCAAGGAGACGGAGCTGAAGAAAGTGAAGGTTTTGGGCTCCGGTGCTTTCGGCACCGTTTATAAGGTGAGGGGTGAGAGGCACAGTCAGTGGGATGGCACCATCTGTGTCCTCACTCACTGACCCTCCACCCCCCATAGGGCATCTGGATCCCCGATGGGGAGAGCGTGAAGATCCCGGTGGCCATCAAGGTGTTGCGGGAGAACACCTCACCCAAAGCCAACAAGGAGATCCTGGATGTGAGTGCAGTGGAGGCGGGCACGGGGCTGGGGAGTCGGTGCCAACCTGACCTCCTGTCCATGCTGCCTGCAGGAAGCCTACGTGATGGCTGGGGTGGGCAGCCCCTACGTGTCGAGGCTGCTGGGCATCTGCCTGACCTCCACGGTGCAGCTGGTGACGCAGCTGATGCCCTATGGCTGCTTGCTGGACTACGTGAGGGAGAACAAAGACCGCATCGGCTCCCAGGACCTGCTCAACTGGTGTGTGCAGATCGCCAAGGTAGGAGTGGGGGCTGCTGGGGGGTTTGGGGGCTGCGGGGGGATGCAGTTATGGGGCTTAACAGCTGCTGCCCAGGGGATGAGCTACCTGGAGGAGGTGCGGCTGGTGCACCGTGACTTGGCTGCTCGCAACGTCCTGGTCAAGAGCCCCAACCACGTCAAAATCACCGACTTTGGGCTGGCACGGCTGCTTGATATCGACGAGACCGAGTACCACGCTGATGGGGGCAAGGTGGGACGGGGGGACGGGGCGACAGGGAGCGCGGTGTCCCCTGAGGGTCCCGCTCACCCCTCCTTCCACCCACCCAGGTCCCCATCAAGTGGATGGCGCTGGAGTCCATCCTGCGCCGGCGCTTCACCCACCAGAGCGATGTCTGGAGCTACGGTGCGTCCCAGTGCTGGCTGCAATGGGGCAGGGAGTCCCAAACCAGCACTTACCCCACGTTCCCATGTCCCCAGGTGTCACCGTGTGGGAGCTGATGACCTTTGGGGCAAAACCTTACGATGGGATCCCGGCACGCGAGATCCCCGACCTGCTGGAGAAAGGCGAGCGGCTGCCGCAGCCGCCCATCTGCACCATCGACGTCTACATGATCATGGTGAAATGTGAGTGGGGGGGGGGGGACATGGGGACGTGGTGGCCGGGACCCCAATGCCGCCCTCACGGTGCTCGGCTTTGCCCCAGGCTGGATGATCGACTCCGAGTGCCGGCCCAAGTTCCGTGAGCTGGTCACCGAGTTCTCCCGCATGGCCCGCGACCCCCAACGCTTCGTGGTCATCCAGGTATGGGGTCTCGGGGGGGGGGGGGGGTCTCGCCTTCAGCATTGCCCCAATGGGCACTGACAGCCTCCCCTCACCCCCAGAACGACATGATTGGGCTGCCCAGCAACATGGACAGCACCTTCTACCGGGCACTGCTGGAGGAGGAGGACATGGACGACCTGGTGGATGCTGAGGAGTACCTGGTCCCTCACCAGGGCTTCTTCAGTGCTGAGACCTCCACCGCCTACCGCAGCCGCATCTCCTCCACGCGGGTAAGGGCCAACCTGGGGCATTGTGTTGCTATGGGGTTCACAGGGTGCAAGTTCTCTAATGCTACCCGGAGACCCCACGGACCCCATGCAACCCCACAGCACCGTGCCTGACTCCGAGCCCTTTTGCCTCCTCAGAGCACAGCAGAGACCCCAGCTGATACAACAGAGGGCGAGGAATCAGCCGCTTTCCCCTTCCCACCGCAGAGTCTGGTGGAGGGGCCAGAGTGCCCTGTGCCAGAGGCTCTGGAGGTGGATGTTGGGGCCAAGGGAGCCCTGCCGAGCCCCCCAGCCACACGGTACAGCGAGGACCCCACCGCACTGCCAGGTGATGAGAGCGAGGGCCTGGACCCTGAGGGCTTCACCACCCCAGCCCCCCATGCCACTATGCCAGGTAGGGCAATATGGGACCCTGGGGAGGGGGGGGCAAGGACCCTGTTTGGCTGCTGACATCCCTTTTCCCTGCAGAGTACGTGAACCAGGCTGGGGAGCTGCCGTCACCCCCCCGGCACCCCTGTGCACCACCATCCCCACCAGACAAACCCAAGGGCCACCAAGGCAAGAATGGGCTCATCAAGGACACCAAGCACCCCTTCCTGGGGCCCTTTGGCCACGCCGTGGAGAACCCCGAGTACTTGGCCCCCCCAGGGCTGCCGGTCCCCAGTGCCTTCAGCCAGGCCTTCGACAACCCCTACTACTGGAACCAGGAACCCCCCAAAGCTGGGAGCCCTGAGGGTGGCCCCAGCTCCACACCGGCAGCTGAGAACCCGGAGTACCTGGGTCTGGCCGAGCCTGAGGACGTGGCTGTGTAGGGCAGGGCCACCTACAGACCCCCCTTTCACCAAGGCAGCTTGAGGAGGGACGGCATGAGGCCGGCGGTGGATGTGGGGGCAGGACTGTCCCCTCTGCAATGGGGGTGCCCTATACTGGAGAGCCCAGTGGGACAGTGCAGCGGCACAGGGGTGGGCACAGAGGACCCCCAAAAGGAGCCCCAAAGCCCGACTGAGATGGATGCTCAAACCCCACATGGTTCCTGGAGGAAGAAGGAAGCAGCATCACCCCAACCAGCACAGGACCAGGAGCCCCATCACATTGCTACTCATCACCATACACCCGTGCCACGCTGCCGCTGTCCCAGAGCCTCCACCACCACTGTGCCCCCCCAGCCCCCTCCCCACCGGCGCCCAGCTGCGCTGGACACATTGACTTGCACTGAGCAGGTGGACACGAAGCTGCCTGGGCTCCTGTTGGCTTCCTGCGAAGCTGACGGTGTCACACCTGGATGTATATTTGATCATTGTACATGGTTTTGTTTTTTTTTCTACTACTCCGCTTTGTCTGCGTGGTTTGCTCCCATCTCCTCCATCTGCAGCACTGGGAAAGCCCTGACAGCCAAGAACGGGGCGGCTGGGGATAGTGTTTACCTCCATCCTTTTATTCAGCACTGGGCCACGGGGCGCACAGACAGTACATAATAAATAGGGGATGGCCACCAAAGCTCTGCCACACCGCCCTGGGCTCAGCTGCCCCGTGGCAAAGGGCAGAGTCATTACGTGGGGAGGGTGAGAGCTGGGAGCCTGGGAACAGGGCAGCAGGGGAAGCTGGTGGCTGTTAAATGAACCCCGGGGCTGTGGGGACAGAGCCAAGCAGGGCTTCCCATGGCCGGCCGGTCCCCGCTGCCCTCATACCTGTTTAAACAGTGATCAGAGAAGCTGTAATCATTAACGAACCACGCTCAAGTTTACGTTCCTCTGCATAAACCTTTGGGAACCCTGAAGCAGCCACGTCCCCTCTGACAATCAGCTTGGGCTGGGCTGCACTGGCTGCACAGGGCAGGGAGCAGCGGGGGCTGTGCCCCAAACCCCCCCAGGGGCTGAGAATGAGACCCCCCCCCTGTGCTGCTGATGGAAGGAGGGGCAGGAGGGGAGCAGTGCCACAATTACAGCCCATGTGTGGTGTGAATGTGGCCTCAGGGGACGGGCAGAGCTGGACCAGTGACAGCAGCACCATGACAGCTCCCCTCCCAACAACCCCAGGGGTGCAGGGAGTTACCGGGCAGCAGCACAGGGGGGTGCTGAGGAGGGGACAGGAGACCCCCAGCAGGTGCAGGGCTACAGGATGGTGCAGGGGGGGCGGCTGTTGGTGATCTTCTGCAGCGGTTCCCCATTCCTGGCTCTGCGGATCGCTTCTATCAGCTGTGGAGATGGAGATGGGGGGGGGGGAAGACACGTGTGGGTCTCAGCTGCCCCACAAGGCTGAGCCCACCCAGCCCAGGGGGCGCCACGTTGTGTTACTCACATCCTTCTCGTAGGGGAAGCCTCCGTTCTCCAGCTTGGAGAAAACCAGCTGCCCGTTGATCTCAATCTCAAAGGCTCCTTGGAAACAGAGGGAGAATCAGCTGCGACCCAACTCAGCTCCCATCCCCAAACACAGCAGGGCGGGGAAACAACCCCGAGACCCCCCGGATCCCCCCGGTTCTCACCGGTGCCCCCCAGGCGGGACTCGATCATGATGTCGGGATATTCCTCCCGCACGGCGCTCGCCAGCTCCTCGTAGGTGGCCCCGAAGCCGCAGGGTTCGCTGTGGGTGGGAACGGGCCCCAAAGCTCAACACCCCCCAACCCACAGCCCGACCCCCCGCCCCACATACAGGCCGCACATACAGGCCCCACATACAGGCCGCACATACAGGCCGCAGCCCCCCGCCCTCCCCCATCCCGTCTCAGACCCCTCCCTACCCCCCCCCCCCCAGAGGCGGCGGGGCCCTCACCAATACTCCACCATGATGTGGACCCGCCGCTCCGAACCGGAACCGGAACCGAAGCCATCACCGCTCTCCGTTTCAGTCCCAGCAACCGCCGCTCCGTCGCCTCCGCCGCTGCTCATGGCCGCCCCACTGCCGACGCTTCCGGGTGCCGCCACGTGACACGGAGCTTCCGGCCGCTCTACACCGCCCTCTCGTCTGCTCCACTCCCGCTGCGCCACCGCCCTCTGCTGGTGGGAGGGACGCATTGCACGGGACATCATGCTGCCCCCTGCGGGGCGTGGGGTCGCAAAAGGACCCAGTGGGGACACAGAGACCCCCTGGGGACACAGAGACCCTCCGGTTGTCCCACAGCCCCACGACGATGCGCACAGAACCACAGAGCCTGCCCTGCACCTGTGGGACCCCCGCAGACCTCCCTGTTATGGGACCCTCACAGTGTGACCCACAGCCCCACAGGACCCTCACGGGACCCCCACGGGACCCCCGGGATTCTCCGTGGAGGGAAACCCTGTGGGGACCCCCTCTGGGCACTCGGTGACCCTTGGGGACCCCCAGGACCCCACAGGGATCCCCTTTGTCTCCTATGGGGCAGGCCCCCAAATCCACGGGGGCACCCCTGGGCCCCACTGGGACCCCACATTCCCCATGGAGACCCCATGGGCACCCTCAGTGCATCTCCAGCCATGTGTGCCCTACATATCGCCCAGGAGACCCCCATAGATGCCACTGGGGACCCCCACCCCTAATCCAGCCCCCCACACATGGCTCCCACTGAGGGGGTCTCACCCCACACCTTTGGCTGCCCGTCCCACGGGGCAGAGGTGGGCAGGGGATGACACCCCCCCCCATCCTGCATCCCACCCTCCTCTGCCCCACATCTTGTCCGGCCTCGGGGTCACCCCAGTGCACTGTAGGAAACTCCCCATCCCCATTGGGACCAAAAGCTGCGTCGTTCCCATGGCGGGGTGGGGGCCAACGTGGGGCCGTTGTGGGGCCGCGGCCGCCCCGGTGCGGTGATGTCAGGCGGGGGCGGGCGCTGGCGCAGGTAGATAAAGCCGGGGAAAAACAGGAATGCCCGGTCCGGCGGGAGGGCGGCAGGAAGCGGCGAGCTCTGCAGGTAGGAGAGGGGTTAAGGGGGGGGGGGTCCCTGTGCTGTTGGACCACCGGCTGCTGCTCCCATCTCCCCCATCCCGGCCCTTTTCCTCCTGTCTTCCTCCCGGCTCCTCTTCTTCCTCCTCTGCCGCCGACACCCCGTAGCAGCAGGAATCCCAGTTCTACGGCACCGGCACCCACCGGGCCCTCACCTGCAGCCCATGGGACCCTATAGCCTTGGTGACCCTCCAACCCCAGCCCATAGGATGGAGCCCTGGGAACTGTGCCCTATAACGCAGGTGGCCCTGGGATCCCACTCTTTCCTCCTGGTGGCCCTGAGATCCTATTCCTTTAACACTGGCGGCCCTCAGACCCCATCCCTTAATACCAACAATCCTGGGAGTATTGCCCCATAACTGTTGTAGCCCTTGGAACCAACCCTTGACTTTGTTGACCCTATGGGATACAGTACAGTGACCCCCACCCCCCTGCCCCACATCCCTGGCACCCTTTCCCTTAACCCCAGTGGCCCTGCTCCCCCCACCCCATAGCCCTAAGGCCCTCCCTTTGCCCCAAACCCCAGGGATACTCCATGTCCCCCCATTGCTGTCACCCCCCCGCCGCAGCCACCAGGTCGGGGTAACCTGAGGCCATGGTGAGGGGCTGGGCTCTGTGGGGTCCCCATCCACACCCCCAACACCTTTGTGAGGTCTACGCAGGGACACCAAGCCCACAACACCCAGAGCTGGAGGGGTTTGGGGGTGAGGGAACAGAGCAGTGGGACGGGGCTGGGATAATGATGGGGATGGGGGTGGGACAGGGCTGGGGATGGGGACGGTGTTGGCCCCGTACATCTCAGTGCCACGGTGCTGTGGCACCACGCAGGCAGGGCCCCCCCCCCCCCCCGGTGCCCGCCCGGCCGTGGACTTGGATCCCACACCATCACCATCGGGAAGTGAGGATGGAGCGGCTGCGGGTGAATGATTAACCCCGAGCGCCACCGGCACGGCGCCGTGCCACACGCGCGTGTGTTCCGTGTGCCGCGTGCCGGACGGCCGCACCGCCGCGCCGGGCTTTGCTTGCTTCTGCTTGTCCCGGGCAGTGCGTGCCGAGCCGTGCCAGGCCATGCCAACCCGCACCGAGCCGTGCCAGGCCATGCTGAGCTGCGCCGAACCGACCGGGGTCCCCTGGCGCAGCGCCGCGTCCCCGCATCCCCTGCATGTGCGGTGCCGGCAGCGGGCGCGGGGCCACGGGCGAGGGCGGCGCGGCGGGGGGCCGTTCCCACGGCGGTCTCCGTCTCCTCGCCCCCGGCCCCGGCGCTGCGGATGCCAGCACGGTGAGGTGGAGCTGGGAGCGGCCTCCAGAACTGGTTTGTCCGGCCCCGAGGAGGTGGCTGGGCTGGGTCGTACCGCGCCGTGATGACGGTTCTGCCGACGCGGTGCTCACGGCGCGGCTCATCCCGACACAACACGGCGCGCTTCGCCCCGGCACAGCCCGGCTTGGCTCAGTTCGGTTCATCCCGCTTGGTTCAGTTCAGCCCGGTTTGGCTCCGTTCAGCCCTCCTCACCCACCGCCTCGGCAACACCGATCCCCCACTGGTGATGCTGGAGCACCGTAGCGCTTCCCAGTGGGAAGTGGAGGCGTGGGAGATTCTCCATTGTCTCATATGGAGCTGTGCCCTTCGCTGCGGTGCCAACTCTTTGGGCTGCACCGGCAGCACGCAGCCCCCCGGCGGTGGGCAGGAGCCAGGGGTGCTGAGGGGGCAGGTGGAGCGGTGCTGAGTCACCCCCACGCTGACTCACACCACTCATCTGAGCATCAATGAAACCCCACTGGGGTGGGAACCAGCTGCAGCCCCCATTCTTTGCCCCTCAGATGATGCCATGGACGGGGGGGCCCAGCTGAGCTGCATCCGGGACCCCCCCGGGGTGGGCAGCGTGGAGCAGGAGGGGGATGTGGGCGAGGGGCCGCCCGCCACTGACCTGCGCCGCTCGCAGCCCCTCTTCATCCACAGCAGCAGGTGGGTGCGAGGGGCTCAGCCCTGCGGTGTGGGGTTGGGTTGGGGGGGCGGACGGGGGGCTCAGCCCTTTTCTGCCCCACAGCCGGCCGCTGTCAGAGGAGGAGCCACGTGCCTCATCACTGCCCAACATCCCCAACCCCTTCCCCGAGCTCTGCAGCCCTTCCAATTCACCCATCCTCAACAGCCCCCCCGGCGGGCAGGGACCACCCCGTGAAGGCGCCTGTCACGTGAGTGCCCTGTGGTGGGTCTGGGGGGGCTCCTGGGATCCCCTGCAGGATAACTGACCCCCCCCACGGTCCCGCAGCTGGTGAAGGTGTTCAGTGAGGACGGGTCGTGCCGCTCGCTGGAGGTGTCAGCGGGCACAACGGCACGGCAGCTCTGCGAGATGCTGGTGCAGAGGACGCACGCGCTGTACGACCACAGCTGGGCCCTGGTGGAGCTGCACCAGCACCTGGCACTGGGTGAGCCCACGGCACAGCACGGTGCAGCATGGCACGGTGCAGCATGGCACGGTGCAGCACGGCACGGCACGGCCCCCGCTGAGCCCCTGTCCCCACAGAGCGCTGCCTGGAGGACCACGAGTCGGTGGTGGAGGTGCAGAGCGCGTGGCCCCTCGGGGCCGACAGTCGCTTCGTCTTCCGCAAGAACTTTGCCAAGTACGAGCTCTTCAAGAGCAACGCGGTACGTGAGCCACAACACAAGGACCCCTGTGCCCCATAGGGAGCCACGGGTGTCCCCTGACCCTCCTGTCCCCCCCAGCAGTCCCTCTTCCCCGAGGTGATGGTGTCCAGCTGTCTGGAGGCGAACAAGAGCATGGCGCACTCGGAGCTCATCCAGGTACGGTGGCACTGGGCTCCTTGAGGACTCAACAAAGCCATGGGGACACAACCACGACAAAGGGAACCAATGGTGCCATGGGAACCCTGCTGTGACATGGGGGTCACTCCGTGGACCCAAACATGACGCTGGGATCCAGCTTTGGCATGGGGACCGATCCATGCCATGAGGCCCCGCTGTGTTTGGTCATCCCTCAGCCCCTGTTTCCCCCCAGAACTTCCTGAACTCTGGGAGCTGCCCCGAGGTGCAGGGCTTCCTGCAGCTGCGTGAGGCCAGTCGTAAGGTCTGGAAGCGTTTCTACTTCTCTCTGCGCCGCTCTGGGCTCTACTACTCCACCAAGGGCACGTCCAAGGTGAGCTGCAACCAAGGGCACCCCAAGCCTGAAGGCAGTGGGGGCAGCCCCTGATGCCCCCTCCCCGGCCCCAGGACCCCCGGCACCTGCAGTACTTCGCCGACCTCACCGAGTCCAACATCTACTACGTGACACAGGGCAAGAAGCACTATGGGACACCCACTGAGTTTGGGTTCTGCATCAAGGTGCGACCCTTCTGGGCACCCTACCCAGCTCTACAGAGGGTCTTTGCCCACCGAGGGGTGACAGGGATGTGGGGAGACCTGGGGGGCTTCTCTGTAATGGATCTGGCTTCTCCCTGCAGCCCTACAAGGTGCGCAGTGGGGTGAAGGGCCTGAAGCTGCTCTGCAGTGAGGATGAGCAGAGTCGGACCTGCTGGATGGCAGCATTCCGCCTCTTTAAGGTGAGCTCCAGCTGGAGGGCACTGGGAAGCACCGGGAGGTACCAGAGTGATGCTGAAGAGAAGATGGTGGGATGCTGAGGGATGCTGGAGGGGTGATGGGAGGGCAGTGGGTGAGGCTGGGGGATGCTGCAGTGTACTGGGAGGCGGTGGGGAGACACTGAGGGATACTCACACCTCCATGCCCCCCCTGGGCACCCCCAGTATGGCATGCAGCTCTACCGCAACTACCAGCAAGCACAAGCGCGCCTGAGCCAGCACCCCTGGATCACCCCCACACCATTGGTGAGCGCCCCCCACCCCCTCCAGGTGCAGCCCTGACCCATGGGGTGCCCCCCACCCCATCCTCCGAGCTCACTGTCACTGTCCCCATAGCAGAGTGTGTCAGACAGCGCGCTGGTGGCCATGGACTTCTCAGGGTGCACAGGGCGGGTGATTGAGAACCCCAGCGAGGTGCTGACAGCAGTGCTGGAGGAGGCGCAGGCCTGGAGGGTGAGTGGGGGGCAAGGGCTGGGAGTGGGACCCCTCCTTGCTGTGTGCTCACTCTGCTGCTTGCTTTGCATGGACAGAAGAAGACAACGCACCGGTACAGCCTGCCTGCTGCCTGCCAGAGCTCCCCACTCAGTGCTGGTGAGCAATGCCCATAGGGCAGGAGCATGGAGACCCCCAATATGAGGGTCCCTGCCTGGAGTGGGTGGGGGTCCCCTCCTGACGACCCTCTCCTCTGCCTGCAGCCATCCATCGCACCCAGCCGTGGTTCCACGGGCGCATCTCACGGGAGGACACCCAGCAGCTCATTGGCCGCCAGGGGCTGGTGGATGGGTACAGAACTGGGGGGGTTGTAGAGGGGATCAGGGACCCCTGAGGTGCACACAGCCCATGGGGGGTCACAGGGTCCCACAGCTCATAGAGGGTTTGCAGGGGGTATAGGGAGGTCCTGGAGCTGGGGTGAGTGGGAGGGGGATAGGATCACAAGGTGGAGGGAGACAGAGGGGTCACACAGGGCCCCTGGGGGCTTTGGGGTGACTCTGCTCTGGGGCTCACAGCGTGTTCCTGGTGCGGGAGAGCCAGCGTAACCCCAAGGGCTTCGTGCTGTCCCTGTGCCACCTGCAGAAAGTCAAGCACTATCTCATCCTGCCAGTGAGTGCCATGGCTGTGGGAGGGATATGGGGGCTGGGGGGGGGACAGCTGGGCCTGATGCTCACCTGTCTGGCAGAGTGAGGAGGAAGGGCGGCTCTACTTCACCATGGACGACGGACAGACACGCTTTGCTGACCTCATCCAGCTCGTGGAGTTCCACCAGATCAACCGTGGCATCCTGCCCTGCAAACTGCGGCACTACTGCACCTGCGTGGCCCTATGAGCCTGGCGCTACCGGCACGGCTTGGCACGGCTCAGCATGGCATTGCTGGCAGAAATTGGCACAGCTTGGCACCATGCATTGCTGGCGTAGGTTGGCAGAGCTCGGCACAGCCAACATGGCACGGCACGGCCCTGCCAGCACACCAGGGCACCACTCGTAGCAGTGAGCGCAGGAGGGGCGAGGGGGGCTCACCCCACACCCCACTGCTGTGGCCCCTCACACTCTTGCACTTTGTCCCCCCCCAGCGCCAGCCCCTCCTTCTCATGGGGTGATGGCTGCAGACCCTCATCCCCATCTCCAGGGGGCTCATGGAGATGCTCCCCTCCCCATCAGGAGGATGCGGGGCTTGGGGTCCCCACCACATCTCCCCATGACCCCCCCCTTCCCCAACCCAAGGCCAGTCGAACTGTGATGTGTTTTATACAAAGTGAGAATAAACGTTATTTTTTCAGAGCTCCCGTTTCTCCCCTTTCCAAAGCCATCCTCATACCAGGCCGGGGGGGTCGGCCCCATTGCATGGCAGCAGCACCCCCACACTGCCACGTCCCCGCAGTGCCCCCCGGTGCCGCACAAAGGCCCCTCTGTGCACCACGTGCAGCTCAGCCACGCGGCCCCATAAATCCCAGAGCTGGGGAGGATTAGCGGGGAGGGGGGATTAGAGCTGGGATTTGGGGCCAGTAGCTATTAAAGCCATGGGGTGGGTGGTGAGGCCGTGGCCATGGCTCCCCGCACCGTGCTGATCACCGGCTGCTCATCCGGCATCGGGCTGGCGCTGGCGGTGCGCCTGGCACGGGACAAGCAGCGCCGCTTCCGAGGTGAGCAGAGCTGGGGGTCCCGGTGGTGCAAATGGGGAGGGAGGGGGGCTGATCCTTCCTGTGCCCCCCCCTCAGTCATCGCCACGGTGAGGAACGTGTCCCGCAGCGGAGCGCTGGTGGAGGCAGCGGGGTCAGCGCTGGGCCGGACGCTGGAGGTGAAGCAGCTGGATGTGTGTGATGAGGCGTCCATCCGCGCCTGCCTCGACAGCATCCCCGGGCGCCACGTTGATGTTCTGGGTGAGCCACATCCCTGTGTGGCCCTGCAGCACGGAGCCCAGGCTGAGGGATACTCTGTGCACCAGGGACATCCCAAACAAAACTATGACAACCCTACAGTCAGCAACGCCGGCGTGGGGATGATTGGGCCACTGGAGTGCCAGAGCCTGGCGGCCATGCAGGGGCTGATGGACACCAACTTCTTTGGGCTGGTGCGTCTGGTGAAGGAGGTTTTGCCTGACATGAAGCGTCGTCGCAGCGGCCACATCGTGGTCATCAGCAGTGTGATGGGGCTGCAGGGTACTGGGGGGGATGGGGCGCTGGGGGGGGGTCCTCACCCTGCACACCCCTGATCACCATTCTTCACCCAGGCATCGTCTTCAATGACGTCTATGCTGCCTCTAAGTTCGCTGTGGAGGGCTTCTGTGAGAGCCTGGTGGTGCAGGCGCTGCGCTTCAACGTGGCGTGAGTGTGGGGCTGAGGGGGTGGGGGGGCTCAGCTACCATCCTTCTCAGCATCCTCCCCTGCAGCATCAGCCTGGTGGAGCCGGGGCCGGTGACCACCGAGTTTGAGGCCAAAGTGTACGAGGAGGCTGAGCGCGCCGACTACTCACAGACCGACCCTGAGACCGCCGCCATCTTCACCGACCTCTACCTGAAGAACTCCAGGGATGTCTTTGCCAGCCTGGGGCAGAGCCCTGAGGACATCGCAGAGGTGATGGCAGAGCTGCAGGGTGGGATGTGAGGAGGCAGGAGAGCTCAATTAGCACTAATGAGGAGCAGCAATTGGGCTCTGGCATCTCCTGTGTTGAATCCTTCCTCCTGCTGCCCCAAACCCCCCAAAGTGGGGTTGGGATGGGGATAGGAATGGGGATGGGATGGGGATGTGTTGAGGATGGGTGGTGGTGGGATGGAGATGGGGATGAGAATGGGAATTGGAATGGAAATTTGGGTGGGAATGGGATAGTGATAGAGTAGGACTGTGAATGATGGGGATGAGGATGGGAATGGAAATGATATAGAGATGTAGATGGGAGTGAGATGGGAATAGGGATGCGGTGGGGATGGAAACGGGATGGGGATAGGATGGAGATGATGCAGATGAGAGTGGGAATAGAATGGGGATGAGAATGGGAATGGTGTAGAAATAAGGACGGGGATGGAGATGATGGGATCGATATGAAGGGCTGGGAGTGGGGCTGGAGGTGGGGATGGGGGCAGGAAGGGGACCGTGATGTCCTCACGTGCAGCACACACTGCGGGTGATCGAGGCGGTCCGTCCGCCCTTCCGGCACCAAACCAACGCGGCGTACACCCCGATGGCTGCCCTGAAACACGCCGACCCCAGCGGTGCTCTGATGACCGAGGCCTTCTACAAACTGGTGTTCAAATACGGCGCCGTGCTGCGGCTCGGGCTGCGCGCCATCCGCCTGCTGCGCTGGAAAGCCCAGAAGGTGAAAGCTGGCGCCCGGCTGCTGGGCTTCAAATAGACTCGTTTAACTCTGGATGGGGTTCAGCCAAGGGTGGCCCAGGGGGCTGCGAGGGGTGAGCGGGGCTGGGAGCCGTGTGGTTTCACTTCCTGCTCCCAGCCTGAAATAGCAGCGGTATTAAAATCGGGAGAGGTATTTTTAACAGCGCCGGGTGAAAGAGAGCAGCGGCTTCCTCCGAGAGCGCAGCGGCCGTGACAGGGATGGGAAGGGCTGTCAGCTGCATCATTCCCCCCCCCCCCTGCTCCTCCATCCATGGGCGTGCAGTCCCACAGCCCCCTTGGCTTCCTTCTCCGAGCCTCTGATGTGGGGCTGGAAATGCACTGGGTTAGCAATGTACAGGCTAGCAGCAATGCAACAGGTCAGCAGTGCACCCAGCTGGCAATATATTGGCTTGGTCAGCAATGTGCTTCCCCTCCAGCTCCATGAGGAGCCACACAACACCAGGGCAGCACGGAGGGGACACAGAGCACTGCAGGATCAGCTGCAACACTGGTGCAGGAGCTCTGGGGTATAAATGGGAGCTGGGTGCACGGGGTGAACATGGAGTCCCCAGGGTGCAGGGTAGGTGCACGGTGCAGGGGTTGGTAGGGAACTCTGAACACAGAGTGCATGACAGGATGAGTGCTGGGTGCAATGGGTGCTGGACAGACACAAACCAAGCACCAGGAGCAGGGGCTGCTTGATGTACCAGGGGGTCCCAACACCCCACATCACCCAGGGGCTCCCAGAGGGGGGCTGGTGGGGGGGAGAAACCAGAGCTGCCCCTCCTGAGCTGCGCACTGCTGTGTGTGTGTGTGGCGTGACTGAGCTGGGAGGTGAGAGCAGGGGGAAACCACAGGGAGGCCCGGCACAGGTCAGCACTGCTTCTCAGAAACCTTCCTGGCTCCCACTGCACTTCCTGCTGCAGGGATGCGCTGCTGGCACTGCCTCAGGGCCCACGGTGAAGTCCCCCCAGGACCCCCACCCCATGCACAAGCAATTGATGGCAGCTGCAGCGCTGACCCCATGGACCAACGCTGTGCCCCATGCTCCCAACACTGCACCCCATGCACCCACACTGTGCTCCATTGCACCAGCACCGTGCCCTTGCCCGTGCCACACACGTGGCCTCCCCACCCCTGTTTGCTCTGGGTGCTTTGGGGACAGGATGGAGAAGGAAATATTTTTGCATGATTCCCCTCGTGTCTTGCACAAGTCAATGACAAAGCAGCCATGGGGACAAAAGCAACCCCTCCCTCCCCCCCCCCCCCCGCCTTGCCCTGGGGCTATGGCAACTGAGCAGCACCTGTGGGACTGCAGGGGTGACATCAAAGCCTGCGATGCAGACACATCCCCCCCCCCCCCCGCCACCACCCCCCCGCTGTGGTTTATGAAGATTTGACTAACTTTCTCCGCTCCAGGGGGCAGAGACGGGGGGGGAACAGCAAGGGGGGGCCCCCAGAACGGAGCCACAACCATGAGGAATGGGGCAGGGGGAGGGCAGGGCCCCCACAGTGCCCCCAGCCTGATGGGAGCAGCAGTGAAGCTCAGGGCATGGGGATGGATGAGCCCCGATGCCGCAGAGCTGGGGGTGTCCATCAGCTTCCCCTCCAGCTGCTGTAGGAAATGGGAACCAAGCAGCAGGAAGGGGAGATGGGGAGCTGCCATGGGGTGCACAGCTGGGGAGACAAAGTCAGGGTTAAGGAGCATCTTCCCCACCCTGCATGAGCTCCCCGGGTGCAGGCCGTGCCCCAGGGGGAACAGCTCTGCTATAAACAAGCGCCTGCCGGGACTTTCCTGTCCCCATGTGTGACAATTGCCAGCCCCCCCCCCCTCCCCAGCCCCCAGTGCCCTCACTCTCCCGAGGGCTGCACTGGTGGCCCAGGTGCACTGGCTCGCCGCAATGCAAATGTGGGGCCAGATATAACCCTGCTGGCACTGGGGCAGCAATGGGGGCACAGGGAAGGACATGTACCCACTGCCCCCACCACTGCACTGTGCACATGGCTTCACTCCAGAGACAACACAGGGCTGGGCTCAAATCCCATTGCCCCATGGCTTTGGGGAGCTGGGAAGGTCACAGTGGGGCAGCACAAAGCAGTGGGTCCTGGGGAGACACCGGAGAGTAGAGACCCACAAGGTGATGTGCTGTGGCCCCACTCACCTCCCAGGCACAGCCCCACAGCTGGAGGGGACATTTCATGCACCACGGAGTGAGTTTCAACACAATGAGGGAAACGAGTTCCCCTCTGCTCTATCACAGCACAGCAGGCGATAGGGATCTCTCTGTCATAACACCAACTGAACATCTGGGGCTTCTAAGGGCCTTTGGGTGTGGGCAGAGGGGGTTTTACGCATTAAAGCAGCACTTCAGTAGGGAGGAGCTGAGGCAGGGACAGCCCTGGTGCTGCGGGACATGCAAGGGAAGGCGATCCCAGCTGCCCACGCTCTGCTCAGTCTGTTTCAGTGTCATGTTTTATCCTTTTTTCCCGGACAGAGCAGAGAAATGGTACACGTGGAGGTACACACCATTTTTAATAGATGACTGGGTCAAAGTTCCACAATATGTCATTGTTCAACAGCAATGAGCAACCACTCATGAACGCCAGGCAGCGAAGGCTGAACCGAAACGAGCACCCTGCCCTGAGAGCACAACAACACAACGGTGCCGTAGTGGGAAACGGTGCCTTTGGGCTCCTCCTGAGCCCCACAGAACCCACAGCGCTGCTCCAGCTGAGCTCCCAAGGTTGTGGGCTGCATGTGGTCCTGCCTGGAGGGGAACGAAGGGCAACTGAGGTGTATTCCAGGATTCAGTGGTGATGTGAGAAGGAAAGCGGTGTGATACGCGCTCTGCAATCTGTGCTGCTCCCTGTTGGAATGGAGAGGTGCTTTTTGCTACACGAGGATCAGCGTGCAGGGAACCACTGCGTCCCCATGGAGCAGCATGAGGGAATGGGTGCTGAGCAGAGCAATGGCCAAAGTAGGGACTGATCTGAGCCTTCCCAAGCATGAAGCATCAATTCTCCTTCCTTAGCGCCATGGATAAGCAGGATCTCGTGCTCCTGCAGTGCTCTGCAAGGCAGCTGATCTGTCCTTCCTGGGACGTGGCCTTGGCTTGGACTCAATGATCTCCGAGGTCTTTTCCAACTGAAATGATTCTGTGATTAGTGGGGAAAAAAATGAACAGAATTCCCACTCTGTACCTTGAGCTTGAGGGAGGCAGCACCGAAGGAACAGAGCAAGGCCAAGGGCAGAATCAAACCAGGTATTTCTGACCAAATACCTTCCTTCTGGAGCTCTGCACCCCGACCCCCTTTGCAGATGGACCACCGCAGATATCACACTGACAAAGACCAAAGCAGCGTTGGTATGGAGCCGCATAGGGGACACAAAAAGCCCACGGGAACACATCCTGCCCATGCAGAAACACTTTGCCAGGAATAACCACGCTCAGCAGAACCGTTATCACACCAATCTCCCACACCGTGACTAATGACACAGCTGCAGAGCAGTGATTAGATGAGAAGAACCGTGTTATGAACCATCTTCAGAGTCATCGCCGATGCTCGTGTTGCAAAGCAGCACCTTCCACCCCCAGGGAGATCCCCACGTCCAACCAGACGGCGCGATGGGGCTGCACACCCCCACATACAGTGCTGAGATCTCCTGGTGCTGCTGTAGGATGGGTGGCTCTGTGATTGGTGGCCATGGGGACACGGAGGGCACAGGATGGGACTGTGTGCGCTTCAGACCCAGGGAAAACCTCTATAAATGAATGCATGATCCCTCCCAGGTGAATATTTCTGTGTTTTGGTGATAAGACCATCAGGGCTGTGACAGCAAGAACAAGTTCTTCCTATACGTCTGACCAAGCAGAGCGGATGGCAGCAGGGAACGAAAGCCTTTTGCGCCGTTAAAGCACACACCATGAAAACAAAGGCACGTTAAAAAAATAAAGAAAAACACTCTTAATTTTCATCAAGTTCATATAAAAACTGGTCTGTGCCTCTGGTAATCATACAGTACCACTCAGCACAGCAGCTAGGCATGGATGCTACAAAACACGGAGTAATCTTATTAAAAAGAATAATAGAAAACATAAAGGCGTCATCGCCTTTCGGCACTCAAAACGGGCATAGAAAAACACAGGATGATGTTTGTTTGAGCCCTTTAAGCCCAGGTGGGTTCCCTTCCTCTGATGCCCTGGGAGATGCCCACCTATTTGAGCAGCACGCGGTGCTCCCCGCGCGCGATGTGCGAGGAGAACTCGTACCGGTCATGGCTGCGGTACCCGCAGACGTTGCACTCAAAGGGGTCACGGAAGCCGTGGCAGCCCATGTGGATGGTGAACATCACGTAATCCAAAAAGAGCACTCGGCAGTGGTCGCAGCGGTACGCGCCGATGGCCTCCCCTTCCTTGTTGATGACCTTGAAGGCGTCGCGCGGGCACACGGCCGGCGGTTTGATGATGTCGTAGGGCCGGGGGAAATCCTTCAGGGCTGGCAGGCCATTACGGGGCATGGGGAGCACCGGACCCTGAGGGAAGGGGGGGTTGGGCCGCTCCTCGTGGTTGCTGTCTGTGTCCGTGGAGTCGTGGCCGCTGTTGTTGGGGGACAGGGCGCGCTCCCGCAGCGGGACGTGGCTCTTCTCATCGCTGCCGTTGGGCACGTCGGCACGGGGCAGAGCGATGGGGTACAGCGTGCTGATGACGGGGACCATCTCGGGGGTGGGCGCCGGGGGGGTCTGAACCAAAGGGCGCAGGGCTTCGGCCCCCAGGAAGGAGATGGCGTTGTTGATGGCTTGGTCCATCATGCGGCCCGGCACGATGTCGCCTTCCTTCTCGTAGACGAAGGATGAGTTGTAATTGACGTCAAAGCTGTGACGTTTCTCACCTGCGGGAGAGGAGATGCATCACGTTAGCAGGGGGTGATGGTGGTATGGAAGATCTGCGGTGCTCCTCCAGAGGGCTGCAGTCTCCGGGAAGCAAAAGGGAATGAAAAATCTGCTGCAAAAATGGAGAACATCTTGTGCAGGTCTTCTCACATCAACACCAACAGAGACTGGATGCAGCCCACATTACTCTGCACCCACCCAACAGTCTTTCTTTACCTGTCGTTAGACGTTAACACGTCGTTAGGCAATGAAATCCATATCCTCCATTACCTGCTGACTATCACAGCCTGTCCTGTTGTCTTCGACCTCAACAGAGGCTTTCAGACATCCAACAGTTATCTACATGGACACAGCATCTGTAGAATATGTAGAACCCAATGCAGGGTGAGCAAAAGAGGGAAAAGATGTGTCCCCTCTCTGGGTGCGATGGAGCTTTGTGAGATCTTGGGTTGGCATTTGGGATTTGAGTGCAACCCCAACCCTGGTCTCCAGGAGGGGCCATGGGTGGCGTGGGCAACACAGCAGAGCCTCAGCACCAGGTGCAAAGAGGGGAGAAAACTGCACCCAGAAGAGCTCGAGTCCCTTTTTTGATGAGTATCTAGAAATAACTAACTGAATTCTGCGGTTACGTGAAACAGAATCGTTCACTCAACAGCAACAAAAAATAAGAAGGATGAAGTGCTTCATGTGCGAGAGGCTTTCAAGCATCAGATCCACTAAATCTCTTAGTTACGGTAACTGGAGAAGTGCAGATGTTTATCAGTCACCTGTCAACACCATGACTCAATGTGTATGAAACTCTTCAGGTTTCACTGCAGAAAACCAGGAGCTCACGTTTCTCTTATAAAACACTCAGAAAGGTTAAAGAACCACAAGAGTAACTGCTTCCAGCCCTCAGCCAACCTGTGATCCATCTTCACACAGAAGGCAACAAAGTGATATAGCACATTTGGGTGACTCATAGAGCAGTTCCGGGCAAGTGAGATGTGAAAAGAGTGAAAGAAAAAAAACCCCAACACACACACACACATACACACGTGTGTGGCAGAAGCAAAAATACACAGAACTCCCTATAGATTTGGAGAGCAAAGTGAGAGCAAAGAACAGGGAAAGGTGATGGGATGGGTCACGTTGTGCCCAACGTTGGGATGTTTTACCTTTGCAGGGTGGGAAACTGAATGCATTAGTCTGAGTTAAGCTGCCACAGGAAGCGCCACAGAGTTGTTGCAAGCAGCCAAATTGAAGGTTGAATGCATGGGAGACCCTGTTGGTTTACAGAGCAGCCAGCGGGGAGCTGAGCATCCCCATCAGAATTCACACTTGAGCCGTAGCAGATGACACGTCTGCTGTGCTCGCTCTAAAACACACTTCGGTTCTTGCAATGAGATGAGGTGTGGACACTGGGAACAGGGAGGGCAGCGGCTTCCTGCCGCGCTAAGCAGGGCTGCCCACTTCTCATCAGCTCTGTGCACCTCCACCACCATGAGAAACATCCGAGCCAATGGTCTCGGGGAAAGGCTGGTTTTGCAAAGGAGGAAGCAGAGGTCTATGAGCAGATGCTCGGATGGTGGGAACGGGCAGAAAGGCATCAGCTGCGCTGCTGGTGTTGATTTGGGTCAACTTTAGGTGCGGCTCAGTGAAAAGTGGAAATCTACAGCAAGATGTGAAACACAGAACGATAAAGCTTCCATTAAACCCTTCTTCCTTCACAGCTCCAGGAAAGGCTGAGGCCAACGTCTTTGCAAAGGCCTTTGAAGGAGGGCACGGTGCAGAGAACACGCTCTGCTGCCCATCTCCTCATTTGAAGCTCCTATTTGTGCCACTGGAGTTACGAAGCAAAATCATCATAGCAGACAAGATTCCTCATGCTTATAGGGCCTGCTGCAGAGACCCCAAGTCATAAGGAAGGTTTTTTTTCCTCCCACTCAATATGATATGGTGACAGCCCAATGCAAAACAAGGGCCCGTTCCGCCCAAGATGCCTGCAGAACAAATCAGCAGCATGCTTCATGCAGCCCTTGGTCTCAGTGATCCCTACGGGGCCCTTCCAACCCAGGTTGTTCTACAAGTGGCTGCAGCAGCGGCTGTGTGCAATGCGATGCGTGCAGACTGAACTGATAGCAATGGTGAAACACAACGGGCTGGAGCTGAACTCAGCATTAGAAAAAGGAAGCTGAAGGTTTTCAAAAACATTTGCATTAATGTTTTGAATCACAGAGTGACATCTGAGGTCCGATTCCCAGCCAACAGATTCAGCATTAAGTACCCAAAGGCACTCAGACAACATGAGCTGGAGCTGCTTCACCTCTGCGCTAAGAGGTGACATCTAAAATGCATGTTGAGATGTCTGAATAAACGTGAGCAACCTTTACAAACACTGAAAGCCCAGTGCTAACTCTGACCCTAAACCTCATCTTAACCTTAACCCTAACCCTGACCCTATCCCTGAACCTAACCTCACCCATCCCCAGCTATAGAGCTCCTAAGTCAGCTCTCTGTTTAGGACACAAGAACTGCATCTTCCTTTCCTAGAATCAAATGAAATTAACAACATGAGACAGCCAAGGGGATCGCTGACGCAACCTGCCAGTCCTGCATTCAGGAGCCCAGGGTGCAAGCGTGATCATATAGAATTAAATGCAAAGAGAACTCTATGGAAACATCCTGCAGCTTAAGTGACCACAAAAAAGGGCTTGATATTCTTTTTAACCATGTTGAAGCTCAGCAGTTGACTAACAGAGAATTCATGCCTTTCCGTCTCTGGGCCTCATCCTGCATGTGCATGCAGCAAGAATCCTATTGCCCCCAACAGCACCGACTCTCCACCTAGAAAGAACCCAGCAGAGAACATTCCACAAACGCACAAATACAGAGCACAGAACATGGGAGCTTGTGAGGTAGAAACTGCTGCACAAGTAGGTACAAAGCACAACAGCAGCAGTTCTCAAGCATCCAGAGAATAGAGTCTTTTAAACCCAAGATCTACAGCAAATAGCTCAAACCACGTGAGAAAACGGCTGCTGCTTTGTCTACCCCCTTCTGTTGGGCTGTGAGCTTGGGGAGGACACTGGCAGAGCACAGAGGACCTCACCATGGGCTGCTGCCCACCTCTGCAGGCTCAGCAGTTGCACACGAGAAGGTTTTTGTTCTTACCAATGAATTTCTGGGGCATGGAGCTTTTTCTCTTTGCCACGTTGCTCGCCAGCCTGTCCAGCACCAGGGCTCTCTCGGTCCCCATCTCAGCCTTGATGTGCCTTGCCTCCGCGTTGGCTGGGTTGGAAAAGGCAAAAAGGAAGAAGAAGAAGAAGAAAAAACAAGACAAAAATGTGTGAAAAGGGAAAAAGAAAAAGAAAAAAAAAATAAAAGGAAGAAGTGAAGGGTTTAATCTCCGGAGTTCACCCCAGTCATGAGCAGGAAACAGTTTGGAGGTCTGTTGTTAAGGTGGGTCGTTGCTTTTTCGGTCGCTGCTGCTCTCTGTGCGGTGGGCACCGCTGCGGTCAGCGGGAGCAGCACTGAGCACAGACAGCGCTGTGCAAAACCAAAGCAAAGGGAAGCGTGAGCCCAGCGGGCTGGACGGGCGGCTGCAGAGCATCACATCGCGCTGCTGGAGCCGGAGCTCTGTTGGCCTTTTTGCTTTGAGTAAGAGCTGCAGACACCTGCAGAACCAGCCTGGGCTCCCACCCAGCGCTCAGCCCCACTCCAGAGATCACTCACTGCCTTCTCACGAAGCTGAAGAACTCTGCAGTGTCCCACTGAGCTCATACAACCTGCCACGATTCCTTACAGCCCTTCTTTTCAAGCATCCTCCCTGCTCCATCTCTTCTCCCCATCAGCTCCTTGAGAACTCTCTCTTCTTTGGCACATTTGAAAGCATTTGGTGTTTTAAAGCCTATTCAAAGCTCCCAGACTTTGAAGCTCAGAGCTCAGAGAAGTGCACATGTGCTCTGGGATCCCTCCCTTGAGCCTTGGCCATGGGGTGTCTCTGGACCACAGTCCTTGGACCACGGGATGCCCTGAGGATCCTCCTATTCCCCAGAGCTCTCCTCCAGTGCCCACTGCCTCAGGGAAACAGCTGCAGAGCATCACAGCGGGGTCAGCCACGCTGCCACCTCATCTCACAACTGCCCAACTAATAACGAGCATAACTGCTGCAGCTTCACCCCCCAAAACCAACGGGTATCGGTGCTGCTGCTTTGCTATTAAAGGAGCACGGAGGGCTGCAGTGTTAGGGACCACAGCAGTGTCAGCTGGATGCCTTTACAGAGCTTGTCCCTTCCTTTTGGGGTTTGCTGCCTAAGGAGAACTGGGAAGAGCAATTTGCTTTCCCAAGGCAATACCAAGGTAGGAATACTGGCTCCTGGTGGAGCACAGAGATACCTGAAACACATGTAGCATCAGCTACGTGAGAGAGAAGCAGTGCCAGAGAGCAGTGATTTAAACACTGCTGTCACCTCAGTCCTGCTAAGCGCAGTTCTATTTAGTGCTGAGCTTAAATTACAGTTTGCTCAGCTCAAAGGTGCACCACCACCCTTCCATAGCTCCGCGTGCTGCACTTCCCTACAGACCTCCCAGCCCCTCCTCACGTGTTTATTGTGACTGCAGCTGGTATCAGATGGGTTTCAGGCAGCACAAAGCGTGACTCACCAAACCTCAGCCAGAACGGGTCGGTGATGTTTGTGCAGCTCCTGGCTCATGCACGTTGCTGCCAACTCCTGTGATGAGTCAGGAGAGCCGGGGCAGCAGCACCTTGTGGGGCTTTTAATTCTGGAGCTTCTGCTCCACAAATGGTCTGATCCCTTCTGAGCACTCCGGGTTACCTACAGATAACAGCTCATGATCTGAGCTTCCCCAGCCCAGTCAGATCCTACTGTGATTCTGTCGTGATGCCGAGTCATTCATAACCATTACTTCTTTCAAAGCAAATCCACACCTGCCATGGATAAGGACACGCTAACGCCTGCTGTTTCTTCATGTGCTTTTCTCCTGCCATGCCCATACCCAGCAGGAGATCCCACTCCAACTCCAACCCCGATTTAAAGAACTCATTATCGAATTCAAACACACGTCTAACTATAAATTTCAGGTTTGACTGGCAAAGAGTAACACTGAGAGCTTTGCTCACAGTTACACACAGAGCTGAGCAGTCAGAAAGCAACCCCAAAGCCCTGAAGCACTCAGCCCATTTCAGAACATGGTGTAGGAACACCCTGCAAGCTGAATGGTCCAACAGCACAGCCAGAAAACAGCAGCATCTCTACAGATGCTGCAAGAACCTCTGCAAACAACATCCCCCCCTTCCCCAGCTCCGGTCGCTGTGCAGAGCACGGACAGCAGCACCTCTCCCATAGTGTGCTGTTTCCATAGCGTGGTTTCTCTCACCCCATAAATGCGAGTGTCATTTTTAGAACGTGTGGGCATTGTATTCAAAAGCCTCAAGCACAAAGCTGAGCTCGAATTAGAGGCATTGCTTCCTGCCTCTTCTCAGTGTGGTCACTAAATAATGGAGAGTGGAGCCGAGGCGGGTTATTGTGCAATGAGAACAACGCAACCAGAGATCATTATCAGGGCCCGAGCGGTGCTCGAGCAATGCTGCTGCATGAAGCTGCTCTTCAGAGGTGTTTCCATGCTGCTGGGCCAGGAACGTGCAAACCTCGTGTTAAAAAGCAAGCAGGATGGGAACGGCACTGCTGGCGCTTGGTGGTGTTTTGGTTATATGGGCAGCAGCACACAGAGATGGCTTCGTGTGGGAAGGGAGAAATGCAATGGGGGCAATGGGAAAAGGGTCCAAAGTCTGAAAGCGATGTTAGAAATGAGCACAAAGTGCTCCTCTTTGGGAGGGGAAAAATAACTCAGAAGCACCAACCAACCCGCCGAGGTTCCCCTCTGCTCCGCGATGCCGACAGCGGAAAACTGAACGCAAAGAAAAGGCCTCAGCAGGATGGGAGTTCCTGTTCTTTCTCCATGAGAAACCCTGCCTTGTGTTTCCAGGAGGGCTGAGAGAGCACAGCCACGTCGTGTGCTGGAAACTCAACGTTTCCTCTGCGACCACTTTGAGGCGCTGCCACGCGCTGCAGGCTGTGGATAGGAGCTGCTATTCTGAAATGAATGCGAGCCATGAGAATGGTGTAAAAGCAGAGATGGAGGGTGGTATCATGTTTTCCATTTTCCCGCGGTGGACACCTCGGGGTGATTGCCATCGTGACAGTGTGTACTGTAACACAAAACCACAGTCGCAGCATGCACAAGTTCTCATGAAAACCAAAACTTGCTGACGCTCACACAGCCAGCTCCTTTGACTGATGCTGTAAAGCAATGATTGCTTGCTGGAAAGAGGCAGCTCCATGAGCCCTGTTCAACCATAGCTTCTTCAGGGTGGTTTATCAGTGCATGACATGCAGACCTTCCCTGCATGGGGTATGGATCCTCATCGCATGGAGTTGCCACCAGATTGCTGTGGGTTATTTGGACACAGCTTGGGATGAGCCCTGCCTGAGTTCTGCTGCACAACTGCACGAGTGAGCACAACTTCTGGGTTACCATGAGGCGGCCTTCTTTAACAGTGCCGTCCCTCTAAATGTGTCACCTACAGAAACGCTGCCTGGAAGGTGTTTTAGTTGTATTCAAAGCCATTGTGACATTAGAAACAGTGATTCCAAGGAAAGCGTTCTGCTGCTGACCTCCCAGGGGTGCGCTGAACCGAACCCATTGGGAGACACTGCACCCCTGAGTTCCTAGAAGCCATTGGAGCAAAGCCACGAGCTGACATCTCACCAGCCACCCTGTTTGTAAGTAGCAGAATGATGTGCAGGAAGAGAGAGAAGAGCCCAGCCAGCCATGCGAGGCACTCACCTGGCTCACACCCGCCGGTGTTCTGCAGGTACGTGCGGCATCGCTCCTTGTGCTCCTCCAGAGAGCTCCTCTGCTTGTAGCTCCGGCCACAGAACTCACACTTGTAGGGCTTCTCCACTGTGAAACAGAAGGGAGAGTGAAATACCTGCAGGAACACCCAGCCACCCCAGCATTCAGGTGTATTGCTGCTGGCAAGCTAATACTTGGCACGTGGAGAATGCTTTACATTCCTGTTGGGCTTATGAGCATGGAAACTGCCATAAAATTGGCATTACTGGGGTTATATTAGGGCTCCTGCAAAGCTCTTCTCATCCCTAAGCTCCCTAAGGGCTGACCTGAGCTGGCAGCTCCACTCAGCATCACCTCCCTGGTGCAGAACAGCAACACGCTGCTACATCCCACCTGCCCAGCATTGCTCCGTCTGCACTGAATTCTTTAAGGATTTCACAAAAGTGATAAAAATGAGACCAAAACAAAACCATGTGTGGGTTCAGTTCATTTCCAAATGACCTTATCGGAAAGCACATCATGTTCCTAGTTCACTTTCTTTATGCTGTGCTGGGAGCACAATGTGCTGTGGGGGTACGGTGACAACAACCGCTCTCTGGCTCTTGGCCAGACCCATCTCATTCACTCACATCAGGTAAATCTTAATTTCAGCTTTGATTCTTTGTGAGGTTTGGGTTTTTACTTTTCCTATGCAGCTCTGTGCAGAGATAATATCTATCATTTAGAACATCTGCTGTCTTTCTGGGCCCCCTTATAAGGCAGGAAATCAAAGAGCAGCGTGGTCTGGCTCTTAAAGAATTGGAAGAATTCATCCATTTCTACCCAGCTGGTTCTTCGTGTCACCTCAGCTCTGTGCCTCCATTTCTCCCACCTGTGCAATGGACACAACGCCCTACACCAAACCCGAGGGATCACACTGCAATTGTGGAGCAGGTTAAGAAGTTCAGATGAAAGGCACTACCCAGCACCGAGGTGCTACCGGCATCAACGCTGCCTTTGGTTCTGCTCCTACAGGTGTTGGAGCACATCTGGGGGAGAGTCAAGTCCCAGGATGGCCCCACTGGGTTCCATTGGATCCCATTGGGTTCCATTGGGTCCCATTGAGTCTCACTGGGTTCCACTGAGTCCTACCAAGTCCTCTTGAGTCTCACTGGGTTCCATTGGGTCTCACCAAGTCCCAGTGAGCTCCATTGGGTCTCTCTAAGACCCACTGAGTCTCACTGGATTCAGTTGGGTCCCACTGAGTCCCATTGAGTCCCATTGGGTCCCATTGGGTCCCATGGCAGGGAGCAGTCACTGCTCTTTGCCAGCTCCTGAAAACCACTTTGGTTGCGCAGACTTTGCTGACTATTCTCTGCACGCCGTGTCCTGGTGACACACATCTGAAACACATGAAGTGCCTTTGAAGTCACTTACCAGAATGTGTCCTTAAGTGACCCGTTAGCGCATCCCTCCTCTGGCAGGCATAACTGCAAAGATGACATTTAAAAGGTTTTTCCCCTGTATGTAGCTTAATGTGGCGGAGGAGGTTACCCTTCTGAGTAAAGGAAGCTCCGCACTGATTACACTGGAATGGCCGCTCACCTTAAAATGACATACAAAAAAGGACATTTAATGGTTATGTGGGTATCGCGCCGTCCTCGTACCCTTTCCTTTTTGGAAGGGGAAAGAATGAGATCAATTTCTGTCTACAGAAACACACAGCCCTTCCGCTGGCTTCAGTGGGAGTTGGGTGCAGCTCTGGTGTCAGAGCTTCTCATAACACACGTATGGAAACCACTGCACAGGTTTTCCATGGAAAGGAGTGGTCTGGAGGAGGCTGATTCCAACAAGCCAGCAACTTTGAGAACGAAAAGAAGAACTCTTAATCTTGCAGCTCAGAACCGAAGATGCTCGTTGGTTTGTTGCGCGAGAACAGCACACAGAGAAGCACAGCACACAGACTGGAAATGGCAGCACAGAAACCATCTAACCCTTGTGTTGGGGCTGAAATACTTCAATGACACAGTGCCTTTCATCCAAAATCCTTAATACGCCTCACCAGTGCGCTGCTGTGACATGGGAGACCCAATAGGGCTAAGTGGGTAAAGTGAGGCACAGAAACGTGAGTGATTTGCCAGAGATCCCCATGAGGGGAATCAGCAAAGCCCAACCTCAGCATCCTCTCTGCATCCCAGACCGTCATCCTTTCAGTATTTAGGTCTTGAAGAAGAAGGTGGGATATTTACCGGTGTGGCTACGCTTATGAACCATCAAGACATTGAGGCTGATGCAGGCTAAGCCACAGATATCGCAGGTCATCTTCCCACTCGCTGGCCTGGCGTTGTCATAGGAGCCCAGGTGTCTTTCCAGCTTAATGCCTTCATATTCGTTGTACTCTCTGGGGTAGGTGTAAGGTATTTCGGATTCTTCTGGGGTTTCCATGCGTTCAGAACTTAAAGCACTCTCCTCCCTGTCACCGTATTCATTTTTCACTTTAACATCATCTGCAGGCAAAACAGAGCACAAAAGTAGGGGGGGGGGAAAGGGGGGGAAGCGATCATCTTAGATAAAATACCCACCAAAAATTACATAAACATCTATCAGTCATCTCCCCAAGAGTTTTGCTTAACCTCACCAAGATAAAGAAACACAGACAGACCCAAATCCCCGCATGCCACGTGTCCTCACTGAGATAAGCCCTGTTGGTACCTTTGGTGGATTATTTCCTTCTGCAGGTGATAAAAGCATCACGCAGTGCAAAACCCACACAGGGTGCTGCTGCTCAGGATGCAAAGGGAAGCACTGATCTGTACAACCCAGAATAACCCACAGGAATTAAAGCCACGGGGCATTCCTGCAAGGTGGGAACAGAGAATGGCATTGGAAATGTCCTGCGGCGCTTCAAGCGTGGCCAAGAACTGCATCTGCTCTGCTAAGACCTCCAGTGATCTCAGGGTAAACACTCCCTTCAATTCATTCTATTCGATTAATTCTAATCAATTAATCCTAAGCAATTAATTCTAATCTTCGTTTGCCATTGCAGGGTTAATCCAAAGATCTCCAAGATTTTGAGAAGCATCTGACAAGCTCCACGCCAACTCACAGCAAGAGCAGAGCAGAACACGGGGCTATGAGTAGGTACCATGTAGTTTACCATGTAAACCTATGAGCAAATGGGTCTCACAGCGCCAACTGTTGATGATGCCCAAATTTCCTTTCCCTATCAACTCCAGCATCGCAGCACCAGCATTACAGTCCTTCCCAATTGATGGAGCAGCTTTCATCCTGTTTAACACCCACAGTTCTGTCCAGGCTGTGGCTGAGCCTTGAGTTCTGTCTCAAGTTGGGTGAGGAGAAGCGTCATGAGATCAAATCTATTGCATGCTGTGTGAAAGCAGCGCTCTCGTGGCCGCCTGCTGCTCTGTCAAGTGGAGGGTTGGGCAGTCAGCACGGCGCTGAATCACTGATCCCTTCTCCAAGTGCAGAACTTGGGCTGCTGAGTGTGTATTAGCTCCGGTTCTGAGTAATAAACCACATCAAATGCTGAGAACAAACAGCAGTGGCAGCGAAAAGGAGGCGGTGACATAAAAGCAGCGCTGAAAAATAAAAGCCCGGCAATGAATACTTCCATAAAATCAACATTTTCAGCCGTATTTTGGCAACAGCTGCTCCTCCAAACTTGGTGTTGGTGCCATGCTCAGGTGACTGGGACAAAGATGGAGGGAACTGGTGGCTGGAAGCTGTGTTATCCCATGTAGGAACCAGAGCAGAGAGGAGAACTCGGAGAGATCCCTCAGAGTGCTCCCCTGGATGCTGGCATCCGCTGCCCTTCTCCATCACTGAGGATGGAGATAAAGAGGAAAACTCCAACACAACACAAGGAGGAGTATGGTCAGCCCACAGTGAACCATGGGGCTGGGGGGGGTCTGGCACAACCACAGCCCTTCTCCAGCCCCAACGTTATCTCCATGCATCACCAGAGGCACAGAAAGCTCTGTGAGATGGGGAGAAGGGTGCGACATGCCACCCACACACCCCATCGCGATGGGATCGGGAATTTCTAGGCTGGTCCCTCTTAAGCAAGAGGAAATCAACAGCAAGCAGAAAGGGGCGAGGAACGGAGGGAAAACAACAGCTCCCCCCAGCAATAACAGAGCTGGGTTGTTATCTCAGGAAAGCTGCAGCCAGAACCACGCTCAGCTCAGGGCAGCACGGGGCAGAAAG
The DNA here is from genome assembly GCF_039878825.1 of Excalfactoria chinensis. Classification (NCBI taxonomy): domain Eukaryota; kingdom Metazoa; phylum Chordata; class Aves; order Galliformes; family Phasianidae; genus Excalfactoria; species Excalfactoria chinensis. The sequence continues at coordinate 847,747 of NC_092848.1, read as the reverse complement.
CAGCGGCACGCAGCAAAGCAAAGGCAGGAGGGCTGAGCGCGGGGTTTCGCTTCCTGGGGAGGTGGCTGCAAGATGAAAGACAGGCTCCAGAGTCATATTTTTGTTTCACCTGAAACGCTGTAAAAACAATGGGGTCTGGAAAAAATCCAACGCAAAGCAGCGGCGGCTGCAAGGTGAGTCACCGTGTGAGCAGCGCTGCGTGCGCCCCATCCAGCAGCACCAACAACAGGGAGAAACAGGGGCTGCATCAGAGAGGAAGGCTCAGAGGGACCCCCTCCCCACGCACATGTACACACACCTTAATTATACTTAACACAGCATCGCATATAGAAAAATAGATGTGCAGGGTTTGCACCGCTGTGGAGCAAAGGTTGGCCGGGGTGCAGTGAGAAGCACCAGGTGGAGCATTGGGAGCCACTAAAGGAGCTGCATTGGGGGTGACACCTCGCTGTGACACCTCGCTGTGACACCCCCACACGTGCAAAAAGTCCACGGGGGGAACAAAGGGACTCAATCACAGCGATGTGGCACTTTAATGGTGCTGCTGATTTGCTGCTGCCATTGGGAGATAATGAGCGCCTCGCCGTGCAGATGTTCTGTCAGATTACAGGGAAAAGAAATAAAAGAGGGAAAAGGGAAAAGCGCTTCTTGACTGCCACTTCCTAAGCAGCCAATTAAACAAACTGTGGAAGCAGACATACAGTTTACTGGGTGCTGACAGCTGTGGATGGGATTGGGATCGGGGCACAGGACGCTGAGTCTGTGCATGTAAAGGCTGTGTGGTTCTGTCAGGGATTAATTAACCTACAGCTCATCCCCAAAGCAGCTGCACGGATCCATGGCCATGCAGGGACTGTCCCTTCCCAGACCCACAGTCCTTTTGGGAGCCCCCAAAGTCACACCGTGTCCACGTCCCACTGCTTGCAGAGGGATGCAAGGAAGGGGGGCTTCACATTCAAGGGGGGTGGAACAACGCTGCTCGTCACTTTCCTTGCATTTGGTTGTGCTACTTCATTAATAAGCACGTCCTTCAGTTGTCAAAGCACAATGTGGTCTATGTTGTTGTATGATTATTACAAGGATGACACAACTTTTAGACGTAGAACAACGCCTGTTACCTCAGAGGCGCTGTGGGTTGAGCCCAAACCCAACCACAGCTCCTTAAAGCGCTTTGTTCAGACACTGAGAGGGGGGTTAATTAAGAGTCTGCATTCCGACCTGTGTCTTCAGTTGCCTGACTGACATTTCCCAGCCATCACCAACTTTTTGCCAACCCAGAAGTGCATTTCTATAGGACTTTCCTCCTGAGAGACATTGACGTGGGATGGATGGAACTGCTAATAAAGGGGAAATGTAACCCCACAGTGAGAGCACCCCACACTCCGACCCCAAGCCCAAAATTAAGGGGTGCTCTGACAGAGCTGGGGGTGTCCCTGCCCAGCTCAGGGGGTGAGCCGGGTGGCCTCATGGGTCCCTGCCCACTCAGACTGTGCTGGGACTCTGTGAACAACAGGGGACTGATCTGAAACCCACACGGAAGGGAAATACTCTTCAAGGAGGCAAAGAGCTCACAATCCATCACACGACACCGAGTGCCCATTCTGCCCCGCGCTGCACCCAAAAGCGTCTCACCAACCAACCCCACATCACTGCCTCGAGTGCACAGGGGGGCAAACACAGCAGGGGGAGAGAACGCGCTGCTCTGCCCCACACCTGCCCCAGTCCCAGGGGCGGCCGCTGCCTTCTGCTCCCGGCAGCATTCCCACCCGGCGCAGGGCTGACAGCAACGCGGTGCCTCCCTTCTCCGTGCCCCCACGCAGAGCCCCGCAGGGCTGCACGGCAGCGCTGATGCCGCGAGATAACCCCGGGCGCAGCGCTCGGAGATGGAATGCGCTGATAAAACGCGGCGCTTCCTCCCCGGGCTGATAAGTGCGTGCGCTCAGGGCTCGGTGGGAGCTCAGTGCAGCCCCCCCGTGTCCCTCCTCAGCCTCACAGCCACCACGAGGCTTGGTTTTGTCGCATTTCATAAGCATGGAAGGGAGCTGACAGTGGTACACCCCAAAAGCTTCAGCATCGGATGGGGGAACTGAGGCACAAAGCAACCAAAGCCTTGGGTTTGGGTCCCCGGGTGACTCTTGGGTTTGGTCCCCAGGGATGCAACACCTTTTCTTTCCAACTAAAGGGCTCTGGGCTGCACAGAGAAATGGGGGACACAGAGCAACCCCCCCCACCTCTGCCCCAGCGCCCTCTGAGCAGACACAGGAAGCGAGTGCTGCTGGTAGGGCTGCAGTGAGCGCACACGTGTGCACCGCAGTGCAGCTTCCATCCCCTCTAGGCAAAAGAAGGTCTTTTTTTTTTTTGCTTTTTTGCTCTTTTTTATTATTGTTATGTGCACGTTTTCCATCACGCTTTGAATTTCCCCATCACTACAACCTCCTGCTTGCAGCTGCCGGAGCCCTTCCGCAGGGTTGCACTGTAGGATGGGTTGCTCTGTGTTGGCTGTGCAGCATCCCACCTCCAGCAGCTGCAGTGCAGAACAAACACAGCCCACATGCTCAGCAGCACCAGAAAGGGTTTGAAGCAATGGAGCATGGAGGAGGGGAAAGCAGAGCTGATGTGGTTGGATATAAGGGGAAAACTTCTCCAAAAGAGCAGTCAGGTGCTGCAGTGAGAGCCCAGGGAGTCACAGCATTGAGATGTTGTATTATGGGATGCGGTGTCATGGGGAGGTATTGGTGGTAGGTGGGCAGTTGGATGGGATGATATTGGAGGACTTCTCCAGCCTCAGTGATCCCAAGAGTCTGTGGTTCTATGAAACAGTGGTAGGGTGGTCAACAAGTTGGCAATGCTCTACGTGCTTTGGGATCTGAGGGCAACATCAGATGCCTCTGGGTGTAGGAAAGGCTCACGCTTTCCACGTTCAATAGTTAAAAATGTGAAATGTCCCTTTTTAGGGTCAGCGGAGCAGAACCCACTGGCCCAGACGCCGCAATGTACACAGCTTCAATCACAGACAAGTTGGAAACCCAAACATTTTGTTGTGGCCCAACGTGAAGTCACTGGATCACAGAACCACAGAACAGTTCGGGTTGGAAGGGACCTCGAGATCACCCAATTCCATCCCCCTGCCATGGGAAGGGCTGCCAACCTCTAGATCAGACTGACAAGGAACTAACAGAGCCTGGAACAGCCTCTCATGCCTGCCCCCCAGGACAGCACATCCATTCCAGGCAGGAATGTCAGCAGTGCTGCAGGTTCAGGCTGTGAGCTTCTGGATCAAGGGAGAAACTTGAGGTCCCTCACCCTGTGTGCACGCAGGACGAAGGCACAACAATTCCAGCAGGACTGCTCCGAGTCCAGGAGCTGTTTGTTTTCTATTACACCCAACACATCCTTCCTTGTCACTCCCACAGTACGACCACACGCACAGAAAGCCAAACGACACCCTCTGCTGTGTGCCATTCCCACTGTACCTCCTGCTTCTCCATTGGACTGACTGTGCTCCTTCAGCTCCTCCGCATTATCCGTGCCCTCCACCTCCTGCCCTTTGCTCAGGTCGCACTCCTCCAGAACCTCCTGTCCCTCTGCAAAAAGCAAAGCAAGCTGTGAAAAGAAATGCCTATTTCTGCTGCACTGTTTCCAAGCCATCACCCCAACCCCCAGCATTGCTCTTTATATTGCTGCACCCACTGCAATTCCATCGAGGGAATTTGTTGCCCAGATTCCCAGACACGGTGGGAACCAAATCTTTAATAAATCAAATCATGTAACCATGTCCTCATCCTCACATTCCCCTCCACACAAAAGGGAAGTACCCGGGGCTGTACCTGAGACCTTGGGCTGCTCCTGGGGATTGCTGAGGTCCATGTTGCTCTTTGAATCTGCAAAAGGCACAGAAAACCACCCTGAGCCACTCCAGGTTGCTCAAAGCTCTCCCGGTTTGGCTGTTAATCTGAGCGCTCCGTTTTTCTTCTTCACTGGAAGCAAAACTGAAAGAGCAAAACTCAAATCGTTACCTGACGATCATCACCTTTCAGTGCACGGGCGTTTATGTATGTCCCGATTGAGAAGCTCTGCGTTTCCTGCTCTCAGTACAGTCTGTAGCTCAGAACCAACTCGCCCTCATCCCCTCTGCGCCCCATAAGAGGTGACACCGATGGAGCAGAAAGCACCAGGAAGTGCCACAGCCCCTATTCCATAGCCAGGAACAGACCCTGCGGCCCTACCAAGATCTGTTGGCACTGACATGAGTCCAATTCCCATCTAGGAGCTGTGATGGGGATCCCATGGGATGCTGGAGCCCGCAGAGCCCTGCAGCTGTAGGCTGGCTTCCAGACTTCACCCTCCTCACTGTTTCACAGTGCTTCCTTCCTCCTTCTTTCCCTCTCTCTTTTTCCTTAACAGATCTGAACATCTTTCCTCTGCTTTGCACATAGCCCAGGAGTGACCCCAGGAGGAACAAAGCCCATTCCTGGTAGTTAGGTAAAAGCTAGGCCAGGAGGTGGCAACCACAGCCACATTCACCTCATTATTATCTATCTGTGCCACCACCACACATGGAACATGTCTGTGGTCTCCACAACGTCAACATACAAACTCCGTGTAGAGAAATGGAATATCCAGACAGGGCAGCCCAGAGCTGCATGGGCAGATGAGCCCAACAAAGGGAGCAAAACCAGACCTGTCCAACAAGGAAAGCAAAAGCGGATCCACCCAGCGCAGCTCCTCATTTGGCTCCGCTGCAGCCCTAAAGATGAGCAATCTGCACCCATTTCTCAGCAGCGGGTCTCAGAGCTGTGCTGGGGTGTGGGTGGGGGGTTGGGTTGGATTTGCTCATCATGGTCTTCTCCATTCTGAGTGGTTCTGTTGTGTGAGTCTGTGCTGCACGTCGTTCCCATTAACCTTCGTGAGCTCCCACCAAAGGGCAGGAAGAAAAGGAGAGGGGGTGAGGATGGGCCTTGCAGTGACCCAGACCATCAGCAGCCCGAGCTCCTGGGGCTGTGGATGAGTTGTGACACATTGCCAGCTATGAAATAATTAAAGCAGACCTCCTGCCCTTGCACGAGTACAAGCTTTTCATGGAGCCTCTCTTCTTAGAGCCCTGAATTTTACCTCCGTCATAAGAGAAGTCACAGGACTGGACAACAAGAAGTTCAAATATTCACTCCATCCGCATAAGAAATACCCAATTACCTCATATTTAAAGCTTCTAATTTGCCTTTGTTTCATTTTACCATAGCAGGAAGCGTGAAGTGCAGAGAGGCAAATGGGCCCAACTGTACCCAGAGCACCGACATGGAAACATCAGCCAATGCACAGCACACAGAGAAAGCTCTCCCTGCTGTGGATTCTGACTTCACACCCAAATAATACAGACACTTCATTAAACAAATCCTCCCAGCTCTGGAAATAATCAATGCTTAGGCAAGAGGGCCCCATTGGGCCATTGGCTGCTTTATCTGGCTGGCACTGCTTTAACAGCCCGCTGTGATCAGCAGGACTCAGCAAGCAAGGCAGAGGGTGCATCTCAGCACCGTGAGTGGGCCCTGCGTGCTCTGCTCAGCACTGAGACCATCTCTGTGTACTGATCTATGGTAAACCATCACAAATCCCTGCCCACGGGCACTGCTGGGCAGCACAGCCCTTCTCAAGAGGCCTGAGTACAAACCGCCACGGAGCATCTCCTTTCTGTGCAGAAGCAGCCCAGTCCTTGCATCACTTCAAGCCTCAGCATCCACTCACCCCTCCTTCCCCGTGCTATATTCACCTGAAGAAGCTCCCCGTAGGCTTAGCAGCATCTCCATATTCAACCCCCAGCATCAACACTCAATCTCAGGCCTCTTTCCCAACTCAGATACTCCGATCCCAATCCTTCACAGCTCTGAACACACGTGCCGCGATCCCCGAGTCCTGCACAAACACTTCACTTCTCCCCCGCATTCCAAAGACACGAGGTGGGAACTCACAGAGCACGTCGGTCCTGGTAGAGAGGGGTCCGAGAGCCGCAGGGTGGGCACCGGGCACTGGGAGGACACCGGGTGCCGTGGCTGCAGCCGAGCACAGAGCTCTGTTAGGAAGCAGAAGTGCCGTTTCTGTGCCCCTGAGAGCCGTCCTCGATCCTCCCGTGCGCTGCGCCAGGAGGCAAAGCGAGCACGAATATTCAAATCGGTCGTTAAAGGAGCGGCGAAGCACCGCAGCGAGCAGCCACGTCAGTGCCCCGTCCTGCAGCCCGGCCCGTCCATAGAAGCAACAGAACGATCTACATGGATTTTAGCTGAAAAAGCCGGGGACGACCTTACCTCTCTGCTTCCCAAGTGAGAGCCACACCATTGCCTTCTTACTTCTCGACCCGACAGCGCTGCAGAGCTGATGTCCTTTTACATCCCCTTTGCCATCAGCCCTCTGAGCACAGCACGGAGCGGACGCAACCCCTTCCTCCTCTCGGCCTCTCCCCAAAGGCACAACACATCAACAGAAAGCAGCCCGGCCCGGCCCCAGCCCTGCAGGAAATCTCCCACCTCCACGCACCGAGCAAAGCAATGCAGCCCCTCGTGCTCCTCACGGATTTCCCACTGACCTCAGCAGCACTCGGGACCCATGGAAACAGGGCTGTGCAGCACTTGTCACAGCCGGAGGTAACGCTGTTTGACACCGCCTTCTACACTGATTCCATCCCTGAATACAACCTCAGCCACACGGGCTGATCCTCCACCCCACGCACAGCCCCAAACCCAAAGGGCTGTTTCCACGTTAGCTCCTAAAAGCACCAAAACAGGAAGGCAAAGCGACTTCTTCAGCAACTGCAGCTACAAGAGGGAGGAAACGAAGCCACGGAGAGCAGAACTGCTGCTGAGATACGGTGGCAGCCCTCGGGCAGTCCCAGCTAAGTCAGATCGTGTGCGAGATATTACTGCAATGCAAACACGCCTTGTAGAACCCAAAGGACGCGGATGCTCTCCAATAACCAAACCCTCAAGTCATTAACACACAGCGGAATCCGGGCTGAAGAGTCCCAGCAGAACTCAGACTGCAGCCTCTCACCAAGGAATGGGGGCAGCGTGGGGTGAACCCGGCTCTGTTGGGGCATTTTGAGCAGCCCCCCCCTCTCGCTCCTTAACGCACAGAGTAGGAAGGTGCACGCAGAGGGCGCCGAGCTCAACTGCACCCCCTCCAACTCAAATGATTCCATGGGGTGTAGAGCCAAGGATCCCACCCAAAGGATCCCATGGATCCCAGCCATTCACCCCACCCGGAGCTGGCCAACAGCCTCCATCCAGCTCCCATCTCCAAGTGCAAATTTATCAGATTAAAGAAGAACCAATAATAATTAAAGGTGCCATTTCTACCCCGGGATCCACCACCCGTGTGACAACGGCACGCAGCGGTGCCCACGCACACCAGTCACCTTCCCACGTGGTTTCCTTTGGCTGTCAGTGGCCCCGATGCTGTTGACACGTCACATAAAAACCACCACCGATCTCCTCAGGCTGTGACACCCACAGCTGGCGGCTCCTTGGACTTGGGGCCACGTGGAATGGACTCCACTCTTTGGAGCACCCGAGTTTCGTGGAGATAAGATGAGAACGAGGCTCTTGTTATCTGTTTTTTCTCCTATTGAAAAACAAAGCAAACCACAAGAGCACGGGTCGAGGGAGGATGGTGTGGGGCTGGGATCCCTCCTCCCAGCAGGGCTCTGTAGGGTTGGGATCCCCTCCATTGAAGCCCTGTGTGGGGCAACCCAGTGGTGGTGAGAGGAGGGCAAGAAGGGCCGTTGGAATCCCCCCCCCCCCCCATTAGAACCCCCCGTCCGTTGGCCTCACACAGCAGTGGCCGTTGAACAGGGTTGGCATGGCAGGGAGTGGTGGGAGGCTGAGCTCCCCCCAACGAGCCCTGCTGAGGATGGTGGCCATCATAGCAGTGGTGGTGGAGGCATGTCAGGGCGCTCCGGGTGGAGGTAGCGAGGGGGGCTGAAGGCACAACCCTCCCAGAGGGGCACAGGAGATGTGGGAGAGACTGAGGGATGGATGGGGGCACCTCATGGGAAGGTCCTTCAGCACTCAGTGACAGCCATGGGGTGGGGAAGGGTCTGGTTACGGCCCCCCAGCACAGTGCTGGAGGGGCTGCCTTGAGCCCACAGAAGCCCTCGTGCTTCATCACCCACCTGATGGAGGCATCATATCACCACCATCCTGCTGAGCCTTTCGGGAGGGGAGGGGGGGAAACAGGCAGCAGAATCCTGCCAGGACAGGCAAACAGCTGCACAGCTGGATTCCTGTCTGTAATAGTCCTCATTCTTTTCCCTACAGCAAGAGTGGCACCCGAGGAAGATCAACTTTCTGTTGGCTTTTTCCCGAGGAATGTGATCTATGGCAACGTTCAGCTTGCAGGTAAACCTGCCTGGCTGCACAGACACACAGTGTGAGGGCTCAGAAGGCTCCTGGGATGGCAGTGAGGTACCATAAGCACTCAGCCAGCGGCACGACCAGAGCTGCACTGCAGAGCACCACCCTGATGGCACTCAGCAATGGGAAGGTGTGAGCTGGGCAGTGCGTGCATCCTCTGGTGCTGCAGGGGAAGGTGTGATGTCTAAACAAGAGATGGACCCTCAGTGCCTCAACTGCTGCTCTGGGTCCGGCCTTTGGTCAGCACCCAGCACCTGGGGATGCTCCCTTTTGCTGCTTCAAGCTTGGCCTCCCATTGTGTGTGTTCCCAATGTATTTTGTGGTTGCATTCAACATAAACATCCCGCACCGTTTACTTCTTTTACCTCACTCCTATTGCAGAGCACGTCTATGTTAAAATGTTCGCCAACAGCCCGTCCCTGGTGTGTATGGATATATCTCTTTCTCAAGAAGAAATCATAGATCCCAAGTACTCGTGGACTGGCCCAGATGGGAGGAATTTAGAAGGTGAGAGGCTCAGTCCACCCACGTGGGGTTTCCACTCTTCTCCCACTGCCTGAGTCACCGTTTCCAAAGCACTCAAAGGGAGGGCTGCTCAGCTGTGGAAGCAGCCCCTGGGGGTGGGAATCAGGGAAACTGGGGCACAAAACCAACACAACTGAGGGGAAAAGCTGAGCACAAATGGCTGAGTACCCGAAAAATCACATTTTCCTTCTTCCTATTGATGCCACTCCGCAATGGTACAGCGGGGCCAAAGCATCACACAGCCCTCGGGTTTGTCCCCCCAGTTCTGACCTCAGAACACGTTTCCTTTCTCCTTCTGAAGTGCTTGGGATGAAGGGTCTCCTCCTCTTCTTTGAGAGCTCCGGATGGGCAGAGCACAGAACTCCGTGTATTCCCAGCCACCACATCCCTTCTGCTTCCACCCTAGGGCGAGGATATGCGAATTTCACAGGCTCTGGGGAGCTGGTGCTGATGGGCTTCCAGGAGTCCATGTCTGGAGCCTACACGTGTGAACTGTCCCACAGAATCATAGAAACCTCAGCACAAGAAGAAGTAGATGTGACCTATACCTACAGGTTCATGGTGTACGGTAAGATGGGTTACCCCAACCCCACACAACCTCTGCTATCCAGCACCCAACTCCACATCACCCCCATCCATACCACAGCACCATAGATGGGCCCGTGTTTATTTCACCTCCTGCCCCTCCTTGGTTTCACCATTCAGGAGCAGAGCTTTGTAACTCCAACACAAAACCTTGTTTATTCCAAACCGAGGAGCCCCTTGCAGGCTGGGAGAGCCCAGCTTTGTGAGTCAACTACTCACATGTTTAGGTCTGAATAACAGCCTGCATCTCAGCTACAAAGCACACAGATGTGAAGGTAAGGTGGGCACCGAACTGAGCTCCACTCCCCTCCTGTTCCTGGCAGCATACATGGAAGCCAACCACGTGTACCGGGTCTCGGTCCGCTTCAATGTGAAGGGATGTGAGCTGGCAGCCAACGTTCAGTTCGTGGAGGAGCTGAAAAAGATCCTGGAGAATCTCATCTCCGACCTGACGTGCCGCGTGGAGGGACCCTCATACAACTGCTATTCCCTCGAGGTTCCCCACCGGGGCTCCCCGAACGAACTCTTCATCACATTTCAGGGTAAAAGAACTCGGAGGAGCGATGGTTTCTGGCACTGAACACCACGAGAGGACTCCCGGCACCCACACACGCACCCCCACCAGGCCGTTCCCCACCTCAGCCGCTGCGCTTTCCCTTCACAGCCCACAGATGGAGCCAGAACGCGCTTTGGAGCGCTCAGAGCGCACCGAGCCGAGCGGAGCTCCAAAGCCCCGAGTCCCGTTGAGAGCTCAGCCCGATGCAGCGGGGACGCTGAGGGACAACCCCGTTTCATCCCCCGCTCCCCAACATCCCCGCTCCCGATCCCGGCGGCACAGAAACCCCCGTTCTTCCCCAGGGAACACCCACCACCATCCATCTCCCTCCCCCCGCAGTGAATCCCTTCGCTCCGGGATGGGAAGATCTCTGTGACCGCCTTCCTCAGGACTGTGAGGACGCCACGAACCTGAGAGCCCAGCAGGTTCGGTGCCATCTGTACCCTCTGCACCCCAACCCCCTGCCCTGCCGTGGGGTCACCCTCAGCGCTGGGATTGGGATTAATCATTGGGATTAATCCACTGACAGCTGATGGAGCTCAGCTAATTCAATTCCGGATGGGAATTTGCTCTTAAAAGCTCAGACTGATCCATTTAAAAAACAGAGAACGGTTACGTCTGCCGTGTAAGGAATCGAATACAAACATTTCCATCTGCAGACCTTCAGTTCTCTGACCCAAACCTCAATGTGCCATTCAGTAAATAGAATGCAACGTGAAGCAGCTGAGCTCTGAGCCGGGTTACCTCCACCTTCCCCACGGGCTGCCTGTCCCCAGCCCCGCTTTCCCCCTCCGTTAAGCCTTTTTTAACCCCAAACCGATGGATTCTTCTCTTCCTTTTCCCCACGTTTCTGCACTTCAGGCCAAAGATCGAATAGAGGAGTTCTTCAGGAAGCAGACGTACGCCCTGAAGCACGAATTTCAGGCTGTTCCCACCATCCATTACGTGGAGGGCAGCTTCTCAGTGACCCCCATCGACAGCTGCCGCCCAGGCTTTGGGAGGAACATCATCACCCACCGGAGCTGCTCTGGCTGCTGCGGTAACAGGGCATCCATTGGGTCCCATTACTGCCATCAGAGGGCACTCAGCCATCGGTGCTGGCGAGTTCCCATTCAGCCTTTGGGGAGGTTGATGTTCTCTGTTCTCTTTGCAGTGGTGTGCAGCCCTGGGACGTACAGCCCCAATAGCTCTGGCAGCTGCAGGCTGTGTGTGGGGCAACGTAGAGTGGGGTACGGAGCCACGTCCTGCCCATGAACGTGGCACAGAATGCAGAGACCAGAGGTGGGAAAACATCGTTGGTTTTCTGATGGCTTCTTGGTGCCGAGCTGCTGGTCCTGGGACTCTCCGTGCAGTCTGAGCAGCAGCTGAGCTCCTCCGCTCACACACCCCTCCGGCATTTCCTGTATTCAGGCATAAAATGGGGCGTTCATTCAGGATCGAGCGATCTGTGTGTGTCACAAAGATGCTGCTGCTCCCTGGGGGTGACCCCAAACACCACACTGTGCTCTGAGGACAAAGAGCAGGATGAGGTCATGCGTGCCACGATCCCACGAGCTACTCGGGAGGTGTGAAGTACCAAATCCTCACCATTCAGGAACACAAAAGCACTTCCCTTTGTTTTCCTCTTTTCTTTACACCCAGAAGGTTTTGTCCTGCCCAGTGCAGACCCGGATGGTTCCTTGAGTAACCTCTGCAGGATCAGCAGCGGGCCGAGATAAGAGCTTTCAAAGCACTGAGATAACGGGAGAGCTCTCTGCTCAGCAGAGATTTGCTCCTGTCCACTTTGGAAGGCAAGCTGCTGTATCTGCAATCGATTGTTTTGCTCATTAAGCAGCATTAGAACAGATTCGGTTCAGTCCCTCCCCAGAAGTGCTGCCTTCCCACCCCATCCCACGCAGCACAGAACTCCATCAGCCATTCACCAGAGCTGCCGCCCTCCTGTCTGCCCCACAACATCCCCAGGGGGCACAGGATGAGCACAGGAGAGCTCCCAGCCCCTTCTGCTCCCCTCTATGGCAAGCTGAGAGGCCCCTGAGGTCCCACCATGCACAGGGCAGCAGCTCAGACCACAGGGGACTGAACCCACACTCAGCCATGGAGCTCTGCACCATCAGCCTGGCCCTGTGCGGTGCCAGCTCACACAGCAGAGCGCCTCCCTCTCCCGCAGCACCCAGCAATCCCTCCGTGGTTATTCATCCAAAAAACGACCAGATTCTGCCCAGTTCAGCTTATCCGTGCTGACAGCCGGCCAGCAGAAGGGCCGTGTGGGCACAGACGGCGCTCAGAGCTTTTCAGAATCATCACTTATTCAGTGCTGATGGAGAAGATAGAATCATCGTAGAATCCACATCGCGTGCATCTGAACGGCCCGTGGGGTGGCTGCCACTGCTGCCAAATGGACCCCACGCCGCTCGGGGGGACGCAGCAGAAGGGCTCTGCTCCCTGAGCTCCTCTTTGCCAGCAGAGGAATGTCACAACCATCAGCTGTTGGGTGAAGAAGCAGCAGGCGGGCACCGAGCACCATTCAGGGTTCACCACCCCCACCCACCCCCTGCCCATAGGGGAAAGGCCTGTAGGATGGGGATGCATTCCCTCAAATCAATTCACAGCTTGGAGCTTTGCACCCCTATCCAGCACAAAGCTCCCTTGGCTCAGCCTTGCATCCCAAGTGAGGAACCCAGCTCACTGCATGCACTCATAACGGAGATGCCCAAATCTCCCCGTAATCCTCTCCAAATCCACCCCAAATCTACCCCAGATTCTACCCAAACCTCCCTAAAACCTCCCCAAAATCTCCCCCATTTCTCCCCCAAAGCTTTCCACAAATCCCCCCCCCAACCACCCCCACACCTCCCCACATCTCCCCCATGGACCCTGCCCGTGTTCTCCTCTCTGCACCGTCCCCATAAGGGCAGCCTGGAGGGATTAATGCGCCCTTTGCATCGCCGTGAGTCGCTGTTGGCAGCAGTGCTGCAGTAAATGGATTTATTTTGTGTGTGTTGAAAAGAAACAAATAGGATCCTCCGGAGCTGGAGGGCTGCTGGCAAAGTGTGGGTCAGCCTTCATCACTGCTTAATTGCCGCCATCCGTTCTAATTATTGATAAATATTTTGTATAATTGTGGAAATTAAACTATCAGGCATCCTTCCTTCCCTCTGCTAAATCGAATCGCTGGGAGGCTCAGGACCTGGTGGTGCCAAAACCCAAAGGGGATTTGCTTCACCATCCAATGCAGCACCTCCTGCAAACACAGCATCCCAATCCATCCCAGTCCCCACTACACCCATCCCAATAGCAGCCAGGCCAGGAGTGAGGTGGGGGCATTGGGACGGGGGCTGGGGGATGCTCCATGGGGCAGCACCACAAAGGTGGGTGCCAGGGACACCCCCAGCCAGCAGCCTGGTGCTACGCAGGGGAAACCAGCAGGAGTGGGGAGGGGGCTGCAATCTGCTTATGGGGCTGCTGCCATCTGCTCGGGGCCGGGGGCAGCCGGGTGAGGGGATGAGTGAGGTCCTGCAAGCTGGAGCTGTCGCTCTGCTTTAGGACCGGGATTGCACATCTCCTGCTACCCCCTCTCGGTGCAGTGCTGGTGAGCTCACGGGGAGAACGGGGACGGCTCAGCCCTGACCCCTGGGTCACACCACGGCCCTGCTCCGGTCTGATGGGGATGGGTGGGCAGGGAGCGGTGCAGCAGCCACGAGGATGGGGCACGGTGAGGTGACCTGAGCCAGCAGGGCTCATTAATTCCGTGCCAAGATAGGGTTACCTGCGGTGTCCTGTTTCTGAGAGCCCCATGCAGCAGCAGAGCCCCGCAGGCATGACAGAGATGCGGGCACCCTCATCCCCTCCTCATGGCTGGGAGGGATATTACTGGGGGTCCCCGACATGAGCAGCACTGGTGTGAAGCACCACCACCACAGTCTCCAAAGTAAAAGCCAATTTATTGTCGTATAAAGTAAGAACATAAAAGGTCCCTTAAACAAAACACTCCTCGGGAGATGGTGCCCCGGGGGCTCAGTCCCTCGGTCCGGTTCCCCCCACCCCTGTGCTCCACTATGGGGAGGGGGCAGAGGGCTGAGCCGAGGTTGTTTGTGCGTTGGGGCTGTGCTGGGGGTGTAGGCACTTGTGGAGGGTGCGGGCACCGCTCCCTACAGCCCCGTCCATAGGCACCGGGCACTGGAGGGATGGATGGAGAGGGCCCGAGCCCTGCCAGCCCCAGATGCACTGGGCAGGCGCTGCCGGAGGTGTTGGTGCAGCTTTGGTTGGTGCTCTCGGTGAATTAAGGCAGTTGAGCTTCAGTTGGTTTAAAAAAGGACAAAACCAGAGACAGGAGCCAAAGGAGCCAAAGGAGCAGACATGAGCTGCCTTCACCCCACGGCTCCGCGTGGATGGACCCTGCGTGCCCCAAACCTGATGCCAACCCCAGGAGCCCAGTGGAGAGTGTCAGAAAGGGACATGTGGGGCCAAGGGGATGTTTGGGCTCCTGGCAGCGGCGCAGGGAGTGGGAGGAGGCGGAGGAGCGGCCGCCTCTGCCCCATCCCAGCGCTGTCACAGTGAGCGGTCGCAGCCGTGAGTCCTTGAGAGAGAGCGGAGCCGCAGTGGGGTGCACTGACCCAAAGCACCGACCCCGTGTGTCCTCAGACCCCCATCAGCACCCACCGCCCTCAGCACAGGGCACAGCCCGGGGGTTCTGATCCCATTTTCACCCCTGGTGCCCATCTCCAGCTGAGGGTAGCAACAGGGCGGCAGCTCCAGCTCAGGAGATGGGAACTGGGGCCACCCCCACCACCACATGCCCCCATCCCCATCTATCCACCCCACAGGGCTGCAGCCCACAGCCCTCACCCCTCATTGCCCCACGGCTCCAGGAACATCCCCAGGGCAGCAGAGAGTAAACAGGAGGGGTTAAAACACCAAAGTCACTCATGCCCCGGGGATGGCTACAAAGGAAATCAGTTCCATACCAAGTCCCAACATCCGGAGCGGTGCCACGTGGTGGGGGCACACTCAGTTCTCCCTTCTCGCTCTGCGCCCATTGCCTATAACCAAGAACTGGGAACCCATCATCGCTCCCCACCACGGCTGTGTCCTCTCGCTGCCCCCATTGGACACCACTCCCCAGGACTGCCATGACGTCCCACCTCCCCCAGCCCCTCTCACACCACGGTGCTGATGGTGGACGACTCCTCCGAGTGCCGCTGCTTGCTGGGCAGCGATTTGAGGTACTCCAGGTGCCGCCGCGCGTCCTCCTGGTTCTGCCTGACGTAGTACACCAGGTAGGAGATCACCATGGCGAACCAGCCGAACATGGTGACCAGCATGGCAATGTCTGTGGTCTTTTTGTACACGTTGCAGAAGTCCGTGTCGGCGATCACTTGCAGGAAGGCTTTGCCCACGTGCTCCTCCTGCAGCGCCGAGTCGCAGACGATGCCGGCGGAGGAACCGGCCGCCAGATCCACGGCACGGATCAGCTCCTGCAGGCGGCAGTCACACAGCCAGGGGTTGTTGGACAGGTTCACCTTGGCCTTCACGTTGCTGAGGACGTCTTTGCTGAGCGACACCAGCCTGTTGGAGGACAGGTCCAGAGAGCTCAGGTGGTCGGCCAGCCCGCGGAACGCCCCGCTCTCGATGGCGGCGATGGCGTTGTGGGACAGGTCCAGCTCCAGCAGCAGCGGCAGGTCCCGGAAGGCATCGCGGGGCAGGAAAGGGATGCGGTTGGAGTCCAGGTAGAGCTTGTTGGTGTCGTTGGGGATGTCTTTGGGGACCTCTGTCAGCCGAGCGTTGCTGCAGCGGAAGGTCTTCAGCCCCTCCTCCTCCGAGGGGTAGCAGCCCCTGGGGAAGGCGGCGGCGTGCAGGCAGGATACCAGCAGGACGCCCTGCACGAGCAGCCACATGGCCGTGGGGCGCAGGACGGAGGGCTCCGCCGCTGCCGTGCTGCCGTACCAGCTCCGTCACGCAGCCACCGGCCCCTCCGCTCTCACCCGCGTTGCTCTGGGCTGCAGGAGGCACATCTGGGACGGGGACACCAAAGGCACAGCGTCAGGCTGAGGTGCCCAAGGGGAACTGCGCCCACCCGCTGCTCCCGACCGCGGGATGGGGACGGGGGGCAGGCAGCACGGCTCGCTGGTCCCCCCACCACCAGCGGCAGCGCACGGGGCTCCTGCGCAGCGGGATTAGTTCCCGAGGGGGCTGAGCCACCGCACGTCTCCTGTGCAGCAGCTGGGCTGTAACAAACGGCCACGGCTCGGGCTGAGCCGGAGGCGGGGGTGAGATCCCCGCCAAGGTCACCGGCAGTGCGAGCTGCCTGAAGCCAGCGCATCCTGCAGAGCTCCGGGAGAGCTGCAGGCAGGGCCCAGGGGAGAGCCGGCAGCCAGCAGGTTCCCCGGCAGCGTGGGGTCGATGGAGGCTGGATGCTGGCTCAGGGGCTCCGCTTCCCAGCGCTGCCAGGGCTGATGTGGGCCCGTGCCATGTTTTCTATGGGGTGTCTGACTGGAGGGTGCTGGTGCGGGCGGGTGGCTGTGCTGTCCCCTGCACGGTGCCATGCCGGCCCCAGGGCCAGCTGCCCACACCAGCCCGTAACCATGGTCCCCATCCAGCCCTTTATTCCGGAGGGGAAAAACGTCAGCAGGAAAGAAACAAAAAACAGAGAAAGGAAATTCACAGGAGCTGAGCTCTTAGCGAGTTCCCAGGGTGGTGGCAGCAGATAAGGCCACGGCCGAGGGCACGAGCTGCTCAGCCTTCCCCTGCACAGCTCCCACCACGCTGAGGGGCAGCGGCACAATCAAGGCAGGATGCAAGAACCCTGTGAGCATCCTACAGTCAGTGCCAGGGGCATGAAAGGGCAGCCTGGCAGCAGAGCTCTACTGTGACAGCCCTGCACAGTGCTGCCCAGCACAGGCAGCCTCGGGGTGGAGGTGTCCCATGTCCTTCTCCCCACCTGTGGAAGCGGCTCTTTGGGGTTGGGGTCCTGAACTCCCCCCAGAGCCATCCCGGGGGCTGTTGGCGCTGTGGGGGGAGGCTGCCAGGGCTGGGATGGGGCACAGGAACAGCTCTGTCTGTTCTCTGCTCGGCGCCGTAACTCGGTGCAGCTGCACCAAGACGCCCCAAGGTCGCGCCCGCACGGAGCCGGCCCCGAGAACCCACTGCGGGCGGCCCGGAGAGGGGAACAGAGCTCAGAGCAGCCGGAGGGCACCGGCACCGCCAGCCCCACACCGGCACTGCCGCACGGACGGGGAACCGTCCCCCCAAGGCTGACAGAAGTAACCCGAGGATTGAGCCCGGGGCTGGGAACGGCTGAAACGGATCCAAATGAGCCGGGATCGGTGATCCGGGAAGGAACCGGGAGCTGAGGAACAACCCCCCCCGGGGGGATGCGGTTCTCGAGGACCCCACGGGGGGGTCAGGGGGCTCCTACCGCGGCACTCCGGACCACGGACGGCACCGAGGGCAGCTCCTGCCCGACCGCGGAGACGCCGGGGACGGCAGAGGAGGGCTCGGGGCTGCTCGCGTCGGGGCTGTGCGAGCACCAGGAGTCGCCGTGCGCCCAGAACAGCCGGGGATGCCCGGGGTTCCCCCCGGCCCCGCTCCAGCTCCGGCTGCGCTCCGCACCGGGGGCGTTGCGGGCGAGGGAAGCCCCGGTAATTCCCCGGGGGAAGCTCGGCGCGGCGCTGCCGGGGACCCCCCCCCGACCCCGCCCGCCGCCTCCCGCCCTGCCCCTCCCGAAGCGGGAGAGTACCGGGGAGCACCGGGGTGCGGGTTCCCGCTGCGGACTCACCTGCCTTGCGCACCCCGCGGCGACGGAGCGGCCCCGCGCCCCGGGCCGGAGCGGCCGCGCCCCGCGCAGCGCGGCGGGCCCGGAGCCGGCGGCGGCGGCGGCGGCGGGGCCGGTGGGCGGGCTCCACCGGCCGGGCCTCCCCGGGGCTCCCCGCCCCCGGCCCGCCCCGCCGGGGGGGCTGCACGGCTCCTGGCACCCCCGCCTCGCCCCCGGCTCCTCTCCACCCCCGGTTCGTGTCGAGGCTGAGCCGCGGGACTCCTTCCTGGGGGGACACGGGGAGAAACCCGCCGGGAGCGTCCGGGACCCCCGAAGCTCGGGGCTCTGGGCGGTCACAACCAACGGAGCGTTCGGGATCCCCGGGACCCCTTGTGGGAACGGCGCTGGCGGGCGCTGTCCGGAACCGGGCTCTGCCTTCCCGCCGCTCCCCGCATCCCGGGGCTGCCCCCGTTTCCCACCTCCCCAAAGAGAGCGGAATCGCCCCCGGTTCTCCCCCCTCCGCCACGGAGCGTGACCCCCTCGTGCCCGCCGCCTCCCGTCGGCACCGGCATCGCTTACTCGGGGAAACCCGAGCCGCGGCGGGCAGCGAGGCGTGCGGAGCCCTGCGGGTACCGGTGCGGGTCTCCAGCCCTGCCGCGAGCCTCCCAGCCCGGGGCTCGGTGGACCGGCGAGGGGACCGGCACCGGAGCCGGCTCAGGACCATGGAGAGCGGCCGCCGTTACCGGGCTCCGGTGCTCCGGGCTGGGGCCGCCCCCAGCAGGCAGCCGGTACCCGGGGTTCGTCCCTACGGCACACCGGGCTCCGGGGACGTGGGGCCGAAGGCCGTGCCCTTGCCGTGCCGCCAACAAGGACGCCGGTGTCCGCCCGCGCCCCATCCGCGGCTCTCCTTGGTGAGACCGTGCGCTGATTCTCTCCCGCTGCTCGGGGAGGATAAACGGTTTACGAGGCGCCTGGGCTGCGTCTCGGCCCCATTAGCGGAACACAACCTGACGGCAGCCGCCCCGAGCGCAGCACGGCTGGAGCCAGGCCCGGTGCGGTGCCGCCAGTGCGGGTCTGTGGGCCCAGAGGTCGGCACGCACCGTGTGGGTCCGCTCCCATCCGGCGCTGGCAGGAGGCAGATCGGTGTCCCCACCGCTGGGGCTGGGAGCAGAGCCCCACGCTGTGCTGGGATGGGGCCGGGCCTGTACCGAGGGACTGAAGCTGGGGAAGCACCGGCTGCTCCCAGGCCCTCAGCCCATTCATTTCTCCCTGCTTGGCTGGAGAAGCCCCAGTCTCCCCAGCAGCAATGGCACGGGGTCTCCATCCTTCCCACACCATGCAGAGCCCAAAAACTCAAGGCTGCAGTGCAGCGCAGCCCTGTGCAGACCCCTTCCCATTGCTGCAGCGGCACGGCTGGCTAAAATCAGCCAGCATCAGCTCCTCCCTGCCACCACGGCTCTATAGAGCCAGCATCGAGCCGGCAATGGGGCCAGCAAACAGAAGGGGAGTGTGGACCCCACCGCACAGGAACTGCTCCAAGCATCGGCCCGGATCCCCCCCCCCAAGGACCACTCCACCCCCAAACGCTGGGCTTGCCTGGGAGGGGGGAGTTGAATGAAGGCTGGGGAGCCCAGGGAGTGGATGCCCGCCCTGCACTCCTACCAGCAGTGAGAGGAGCTGCTGCAGCATCACCGAGTGGGATTAATATTTATGGGCGTTTAAAAATAGCCGCCGCATTGTGCTTCCCCCTCACGTGCAGAGTCAGCGGGGTGTGGGGAAGCTGCTAAATTAGATGTCACCGCGCAGAGGGAGCTGCTCAGCCAGGCAGGAGAGGGGATAAAAATAGAGCTGCCGTGTGCGTGGCTCCCCTGCAAAGCAGGGCTGCTCCCGCGGGATCCCGCCTCCGCTACAGCATCCCTGCAGCACCGAGAGGCTGCGGGTGGGTTTTCCAGGTCCCCCCAAGGCCGAGATCCTCCGGGAGCAGCTGGCAGGGGAAGCTGTGGCTGTGGGAAGGCAGGTGCTGGTGTGTGATGCTCAGGATGCTCAGGTTCCCACCCAGCAGCAGCGCTGCGCCGGATCCATCCTCCGGCCCACGAGGGCGCACACGAGGCGCTCAGCGCTGGGAGCAGCTGGATGGGGGGGGGCTTCAGCACCGAGCAACCCCAAAGCTGCCTGAAAAAGACCCCGCCGAGCAGCTCCGCCGTTCTGCACCCTCCGCTGCTCCCCGGCAGCAGCTCAGCGTGCACAAAGCCTGCACAGATGGCTGCACGCCGGGGGTGCACGTGGTGAGCGGCGATGGCTGCGCTGACAAAGGCCGGGGACAGATGGTACCCAGCACTGCAGCACCGCACCCACAGCCCCCGGCCCGCAGCCATGCATGGTGCAGTGCATGCACAGAGCTGCTGAGCACTGAGCCACGGATAGCAGGGCTGCAGGCGCTGAGGTGACCCCTTCCCTCAATGCACAGAACAGTTCTGCAGGGGATCCGAAATCCCAACAGCTGAAGCCAATATATCCCAATATTCCCACACAAAACTCCAATGAATCCCAAAGCTGGTCAGCCAGCAGGCACACACTGCTACGTTCAGTAGGTGCGTACTGAGCTGCTCAGTGTAACTCTGCACCACTTTCTTTCCTTGGCCACGCCACCAATTAACTCCATCTCCCGCACGATGGACGCTGCTGAAACAGCCGAACACCGCGGGGTGCTTCACCCATCACGGGCCGTTCATTATGGCTAGAAGAGAAGCGGTGGGGACCCATCAGCCAACACCGGAGCAGCGCACGAACAGCCCCGACCCCAAAGGGCAGGAGGGCAGAAGGATCCCTCAGCCGCCCCGTTGTACCGTCACGGCTCAGCGCTGCCCCGCACGGCTCCGCTCCCGCACCGCCCCAACCAGCCCCGCACGGCGCTGCCGCACTACAGCTCCCGTGGTGCCGGGCGGCGGGGCGGGCCGTGCCGAGGTGTCCGCCGGGAGCGCGGCGGAGATCCCCGGGCCGAGCCGGGGCTGAAGGAGCCGGGCCGGGCGGTGAGTGCGGGGCCGGGTGCGGGGCCGGCCGGCTGTGCGGGGCTACGGGGTGGAGCTCCGCGCTCCGGGGTCGGCGGGGATGTGAGTCGGGGGGGGCCGAGCGGAGCGGCGGAGCGGTGGGAGCGGGGCTCGGTGAGCGCTGCGGGGCAGAGGGCCCTCCCCGTGCCGCGCCGTGCCGTGTTGGGATGCGGCCAGGGCTTTGTCTGCAGCTCCGGGACGCACCGCCCGCGTCCACGCCGGCCCCGAGCGCTCTCACTTGTAGCGCTTCCTTTGTGTGCGGAGTTTCCCACCCCGTGGAGCTCAGCCCCGGCATCGCGCAGCCCTCGGCCGTGTTGGGCACGGAGAGGTGCCGCCGTCCGACCCCCTGCTGTGTTTGCTGCCATCTCCGAGGCGCTCGATCCGCCGGTTCAAACGGCGTTGCCATCTTGCAAAGAAAGGGCTTGAAATATTCGTTCTCTCGGGAGATGGGGATTGCTGCTGCCAGAGATTGGGATCTCGGCTCCGCCGCGGCTCCGGCCGTCGGATCGTAATCTCCTGCGTGGCTGGGAACGCGCAGATGGACCGAGATAAGCACCTGCCTCCCTCCCCACCTCTGCAGCCCTCTGATAAAGCCCCGTGCAGGAGCTGCAGGGCAGTGAGCCAGCACAGCAACCGGGGTGATGCGTTTGTTGGGTGGCAGAACGGAGCAGGAGGTGGGGATGCTCCTTTGGGAGCAAAGCAGGAGGTGAGCAATGCACGGGCTGCTCTATGGGGGGCTGTGGCTGATAGACAACAACGTGAGCCTGAAGTGCTGGTTCTGGTTGTGCCTACAGGGCAGCAGTGGGACCTGCTGGGCAGTGAGGAAAGGCCCCAGTCCCCCATCGCAGGGCTCTGCTCTCATCCAGCTGTGCTCAGCACTTTCCCCTCCTCAAACAGCCGCTGCCCCACGTCAGCACGGCACTGACCTTCACCCTCAGCCTGGGGGAACGTTGCCCTGCCAGGACCCAACACTGCACAGCTGGGAAGGCACAGCTCAGAGCGGTGCAACTCCTGGACGTCCTCCTGCTTTTGTGGTCGGCTTTGGGGTTTCTTTCTGCAGGTGAACAAATCCCCAGTGTAAAATCAGAGAGCAAACGAGAAGGGATCTGGGCTGGGGGCAGGGAGCTGTGCTTGGGAGCTGTGTTTGTTTGGGAGCTGTGTTTGGGAGCTTGCTCTCAGCCAGGCTTTTGCAATAACGTGCAAAGCTGAGCGTGTAACCTGAAGTGAGCAAAGAGCTCAGGCCAGGGCTGCAAACACGAGTCCGGAGATGGAAAAGGATTCACCAAGGAAAGGCTTTTTTAAGATGGGGAAGGCCAAATTGGAAGAAGACGCACTGTTATTGCATGGCCTAATGCTTGACCTCCCCACTGCTCTCTTGCAAGAACAAATTAACCTCCCTGTGCTGTATCAGCGAGAGCTTCACCACCCCAATCACTGCAGCAAGTGAGGAAACTGAGGCAGAGGAGAATTGCTTCACATTCAGCTTCTGAGCTTCGCCCTTTGCCACCCTGCTGCAGTGCACAGCTGCCCCGCTTGGCAGACAGCAGCACGGGGCAATTGCTATTAGTTGTTAGTGCCATTAGAGCCATGGTTCATCCCAGACAGAAGCTGCACTTTATCCCACATCAGCTTTCTGTGTTCCTGCATTGCACTGCATTGCACACTGCGTTTGGTCCCCATTCTCTCTGCAGAGATCCTTCAGGCGTTTGGGGTCCGTCCATCAGCTCTTCTTGGAGTGTCCTTTAGACTAAACAAAGCCGTTTCCTCCGGCGTGGCCTTGCAGGTCATGTTTTTCCTACACCTCTGCTCATTCTCACAGCTCTGCCCTGGACTCCCTCCAGCAGAACTGGACATCACTCCAGCTGAGGCCTCACCAATATCTGGGAGGATTCTTCCTCCTGTCTGGCAGGCAGCTCTCCTGTTTACGCATTCCACGGCGGTAGTTGCTTTTCTTCCTTCCCTTTTTCCCTTTCCCTCCTTTCCCCCCATAGTGGGACATCTTCACCTCCTCTTAGACTTCAACACAACCCCACACATTCCCTACTGAGAGCCAGTCAGGGCTGTGGCCACACTGAGGATGGAGCTGCTCTCCCAGCACTCACCTCCAGCTCCAGGAGGTCCCGAATACCCCACAGCCACTGACCCAGCAACCTGCAGATCCGGAGGGTCTTTTCTTCTAAGCACAAACCTATTCCAGACCTAAAGCTCCCTGAGTAGCAGTAGAGGCGTGGGAGCATCCACCAGCTCACCAGCAAGCATCCCTGAGCTGCACACGTGCTGTGTGAGTGAGCAGCAGGCAGGCTCAGAGCACAGCAGCTGCTGAAATAAACCAGGCCCAGCACTTAGAAAGGGAACATCGGAGTAGCTGGCAGTAACATCCAGAGCATAATGTCAGATCTGGCGTGGGCTCGGCCTCCTGAGACCAAGAGCTGGACAGAACAGCAGCTCGGTTTGGTTTTCAGCTGTGGAAAGCAAAGCAGCAAAAGCACGAGGCTGAACATCAGGGAAAAGTCATTGCTTTGGGATCTGCTGTGCAAGGGACAGGCTGTATTATTTCCTTGGGAAACAGGCTGAGTGTTTTATGCAAGACCTTCCCTGATCTCTGTGCAAAGATATCCTGCATTACAGCAGCTCTTTCCTGTAATCCCTGATAACTGGTAAGGCAGCTCTCAGCTTCCCAGTAAGCTGAGCTGTGAAACGTGGATGAAAACGGTGCCCTGAGCACAGACCTGCCTCTGGTTTTGTTACAGAGGGGTGAAAACAAGAGCCAAGATGAACGTGGGAACAGCACACAGCGAGGTGAACCCCAACACCCGCGTGATGAACAGCCGGGGCATCTGGCTGTCCTACATCCTTGGCATCGGCCTGCTGCACGTCGTGCTCCTGAGCATCCCCTTCTTCAGCGTCCCCGTGGTTTGGACTCTTACCAACATCATTCACAACATGGTAAGCCACCCCCAGCTCCAAGAGGCAAAACACTTTGGAGCTGTGGCCATCAGTTTCGTGTCCTTTATGTTCACATCTCAGCCCGAGAGCATTCCAGTGGCCAATCCATCCTTGGGATTGCTCGTCTCATCCCCATCTCCAGGGATATAAAACATGAAATATATGATATATACATGAACGCACCAACACATCAACCCAGAGCTACAACTGCTGGGGGCTGAGTGCAGCACAGCTGCCTGCATTTCACCCAGCTCCTTGCCTTGCTCTCCAGCTCAACCTTTGGTCCTGGGAACAGAGGGGAGCTGAGGGCAGCAAGGGCTGTGCATTAAAGACATGGCTGAGCCAAACGCTGCTTGTCTGTAGGACAGTAACACATCCTTTCTGCCTGCAGCTCCAGCAGCACTTCTCTTAGACAGCACTGAGCATTGCTGCTGCACAGTGCAGTCAGTCCGCGCTGATCCCAGAGACCCAAGTGCTGTAATCTCACAGCTCCCTTTGCTCACAGCCCAGGGAGAGGCGTTGCTCTTAGCACACAAGGCAGAGCCGGCCAGCTTCCACCGTGGCTGCTTTGGGTTCTCAGCGCTGGTGATGCATCCCTCTAGCGGAGCAAAGTGCTGCTGCAAGCCTCCTGCAGCCCATCACTGCTCTGCTCCCCTGGCTGAAGCTGAGCCATTGCTGGGGGGGGGGTCGGGAACACCACGCACATCTCACGCTGCATTTGTGTTCTCTGCAGAGCATGTACATCTTCCTACACACCGTGAAAGGAACCCCCTTTGAGACGCCAGACCAGGGCAAAGCGAGGCTGCTCACGCACTGGGAGCAGATGGACTATGGCGTGCAGTTCACAGCATCCCGCAAGTTCCTGACCATCATGCCCATCGTGCTGTGAGTGCTGCAGGGGAGCAAAGCGTGCAGGAAGCGGAGCACACGGCGCGCTGTCATTCAGTGTCTCTTTCTGTTCCCTCTTTCTCTCTGCAGGTATTTTCTAACCAGCTTTTACACCAAGTACGACCGGATACACTTTGTCATCAACACCATCTCCCTGATGAGCGTCCTGATCCCCAAACTGCCTCAGTTCCACGGAGTCCGGATCTTTGGGATCAACAAGTACTGAAGCAGATGGAGGAGCAGCGGAGCTCGTGGAGGTTCCTCCTCCCCGCTCCCGTTCCCCCCCCTGCCCACACACACACTGGGATAGTTGCACAGCAGCTGTTTTAAACGCAGTACCCAATAGACATACACCGCATGCTGGATCCTCATGCCCAATAAACCTAAAGAAGCTCCAGAGTAGAGTTTAGCGAGGAGCAGGATGCTGGGCTTCTTTAATTCCAGCATCATCATTAGATGCAGATACACCGAGACTCCAAGGTACAACGAGGAAGGTTTTCATCTATCCCAGATGCGATGAGAACAGGGGTGAGGGGGAAAGCTTTTAGTGCTGGTACTATTGCTGTGGTAAATGCACTTTAACATTACTTCCCTTTCTGAAGCTTTGGTGCTTTAAAGCGATCGATCCGCGGGGAAATGGAAAGGGACGCGGCCAAACTCTCCCAATATTTGATGGTTTCGGGTTTTGGTTCCATTTCTTGGGCAGAGGAAGAGAAGGGAACAGAATGACAGAGTTTGATGTCGAAAGCTTTTATGGCACCGAGAAAGGAAGCTGCTCTACTAAAAGCAGTTGAGGAAAGAAGAAACAGCCTGTGCTTTGGGATGCGCTCTTCGGAACCATCCATCTGGGTCAGGGGAAGGTCCCAACTCGCAGCTGTTACTTCCAGCTTGGGTAACTTTGCTTCCCAACCCAAACTGCTCAGCTTTTCAAGCCCTTTGGCAGCGAAGCGTTCGGATGAAGGGCTGAGGTTCAGCTCATTGTAACGACTGAGGTGCCTGGTACACACAGACTGCGTGAGCCTGGGAGGAACCAAAGACTGATGGATTCAGACCATGCGAGAGCTGGATGGCTGCTTGAGAGGTGGGTGGCAGCGATTTGAGTTCTCCTCCTCCATCCATCCCCTCGGTCTCCTCAGCCCTTGTAGAGGTTAATGAGATCTGCCAGCTCTCCAATCAACTTGGCATGAAAGCCTCCACGTGGCCACGAAGCACCGCAGCCCCCCAGGGCTGATGGCTGCCAATGGGGAGGGAGCAGAGCAGCGCCGAGGAGCAGCACCAGCAGCACATTGACCTGACCCAGAGGAGGGTGCCCAGGTCACCAAAGACAACAGATGGTTTTGTATAGGAATAAACTCAAACCTTCATCCCCCTCCAACCACCGCTGGAACAAGGGAGGGTTGGGGGGCTGCAGGTTTGGGTTTCCTGGCTGAGATGCCTTTGTGCCCATCAAAGCAATGGGTTTTTCTTGCAGGTTGTGTGCTGGATGAAATGTGGTTTTGCTGATGCTTTCCCTTCCACCAGCCTGCATTTTTTTGTTGTTGTCTCAGTGCTTACGTTGTCTCACGCTGGCAATGGTGAAGGCATTTTAAATGTGCTGGTTTTGTTCTTAATTAGCCAAGTCTGGCTTGAGAAGTCAGAGTGGATATTGAGTTCTGTATGAGGGTCTGGGCATAGGGCATAGAGGAGCTCCAAGATCTACTATATAAGATCTGGTAGTACTCCATGCGTAATATTAGGCTTTATTTCTATCCCGTACTTAGCAGGCTGCTGCAGTGAAGGGAGAAAACAGTTAATGAGCCATGCTGGGATGCATGGGGTCGTTACTGAACAGTTGTTGAGCAATGGGAATGTTTTAAGTGTAAAGGAAGCCTTCAAGAAGGTCGAAGAGGAGCTGGGTTGGGATCTGAGCGCTGATCTCCAGTGAGAGTTTGGCAGAAGCGTGGGGTACCCAACGGGGTGGGGGTTAAACCACCACAACACAAGGGCTGCTGCTTGAGTTACGGTACTACAGACCCTAAAGCTGACGTGCTCTTTAAGCTACCAGACAATGACTTTGGGGGGGGGGGGGTGTTGAAATACTTCCTTTCTTTTTTCTTCCAAACAAACCTATTTTGTTCGTCAGTGCTTTGGAAATTAGGAAGGGATGAATTAGGGGCCTGGGATGCTCACGGACACAGAGCTGCAGCAGCTGCTCCTAACAGGGCAGCCCACCAGGTCTGAACGCCTGACAGCACACGAGCCCATATCCCAATGGTGAACCTCCAGGAGAAAAGACACTACTCGTTAAGGCATGACATGAAAGGGGGAAATAAAAGCTTTCTTGCAGCAAAAGTAGTTGTTATACCGAGGGTGCTTTGGCTTAAAACCTCGACTCCCATCCATAGGATGTACTGAGTGCACATGAGTTCCCCCAGGTCAGAGCAGTTGTGATGTTTCGGGGCTCAGCTCAGTGTTGCTGCTGGGGTTTGGAGCCTGCATTATTTGTGCTGCTGGCTGACACGACGGACACCTGATTCTGTCCTGCTCAATGAAAGAGCATCAATAAAACAACATAAGACTGGAATTACAGACTTCTGGAAAAGGCAGCTTTTCCAGCTCAGAGTCCAGAAGTCCTCGTGGGGCAAAGCCTTCATTATGATGGTAAACTTTCCCCACTTTGTTTAGCTGGAGGGGTTAAAATTGAATGACACAGGTGTCCCCATTGGGGTTACGTGGCAGATGACATTCACCCTCATGCACACATCCAGCCCTGGGGACAGCAGGAAGCAACTGGGCCCTATAGCTCTATCAGTCAGGGTTTCTACCCCGCAGTCCCCAATGGGATTCCTCACAGTCCAAACCATTGCAGGAAAAAAAAAAAAATAAGACGCCTTTAAAAGAAATGAAGAAAAAACCCTGAGATTTGGGGCTACTCAACCTTGAGGTCTTTTTTTAATGGTAGTTTTTTTTGTTTGTTTTAATAGAAAGTTGGTATTGGCCCTTGAAAAAGAGGGGCCAGCAGTTGGGTTACCATGATGGATGCGTTGCTGTTTCTTACTGAGACTTCCATGGCTCTTCCATTGAGTGGCAATCTATTTTAAGCATGCAGGCCTTCGTGTCCTCCTTGGATCAGTTTCAGCTCCATTAGTTTGGTGGGGTTGGTTTTGTTTGAACACAACGTTCTGCCATCGGACGGAGCTTTGGGGTTCGGGTTTGCTTTGTTGGTTTCTCGATTCCAGCAGCCCTTCGTTTTGCTGTGGATGCTGAAGTCTCGTGTAGGGAATCTTTCTAAAACAAAGTGTGAATATTTTTATGACTCCTTTGTACAGCCTTCTAAGAGCAACTAATAAAGTGAGTATTCATGTAATAACTCGCCTTCGGCTCCTTGCGTTCCCACGTGGGCACTTCTGCTCATTGATGCTCACTGTGACCGCAGCCCAACCAGGCAAAGGATGTGGCAGAGCTGAGCTGGAACCTCTTGGACTGCAGAGCTGGAGGGGCCAGAAGGGACCTCAGGGGCTCCCCCAGTCCAACCCCCCCACAGCAGCTCCTGTTCCTCCCCCCTCACCTGTCTGGCTGCTGTTCCAGGCTCTGTCCCATTATGGGTGGATGGAGAGCTCAAGCAGCAATCTGTGCCCGCTGCCCTCATCCTATTGCTGGGCACCACTGAGCACAGCCCGGCCCCATTCCCCCCATCCTTCAGATATCGATCAGTGCTGCTCAGCCCCCACCTCGCCCCCCCACCAGGCTCCCCCCCAACCCCACGCAGCCAGCACAACACCAGCAAAGCAGCACTCAATGCAGGTTACCAGAGGTGTAGCATCGCTGTCTCGCCCCCCACTCCAACCCACACGCTGCTCTTCTGCATCTTTAGCACCACAGAATGGCTCAGGTTGGAAAAGACCTCCAAGGTCATTAAACCCAACCACAACCCAACCGTGCTACCTTAACCAGAACGCCCTGCTCCTCATCCCAGCAGGCAGGGAGTGTAACTGCCAAACAGAACCACAACAGAAGCAAAGTCCTCCAGCCTAGGAACAAGGTACACAGGGACCAAGTGAAAGGTGCCCACAGCTGCCGGAACAGCATGACAGCAGAAGTGACAGCGAGAAAAGTTCTGGGCTGAGGTTACATCAGTGCTTCTTTCCTTATTGGGCAGTCAGTTCCGGGCTGGAAGGAGGCCCACATAGCAAAGCCAGCAAGTACAGGAGGCAGTGCAAGCACTGCAGGCACTGCAAGCACTGCAAGCACCGCAACCAGCCGGCCCCGCTCCTGCAGCACAGAGCCCAGCATCCCCCCCACAGGCTCCAGGTAAGAGCTGCCCCACGGATGGGGGGAGGGCTGCCCCACTCTGCCGCCCCACTCTTCTCTCCCACGGTCCAAAGTCCCTCCCCAGCTCCTCCTGGGACTTGAGAACTTTGAGACTGAAGGATGAGTGCTCCCACAGCCCAAAGTCCCCCATTATCTGAATCAGAGCTGGAGCACAGACCCAGGTCCCTCTCTCCACCCATTCCCCTCTCTTCTCTCCCTCCTCCCCCCCCTTTGTCTTTCTTTCTCCTCATAAAGTGAAGCAACCGAGGCTTATTTCAACTTCCCATAAAGTCACAGAGTTTACCCTCACAGCTCTGACAGACAGAACTTTGAGAATGCCAATACTTTTACAGTCAGCTTTAATGAGAACCGGTTACATCTGCATTTGGATCTGAGTGTCCTTAATGGAACCAAGAGGGTTTGTGAATCTGGTCACCCCCCCCCCCAGGCAGGATGTGAACAATGTGCTCCTTTAGGAAGGGAGGAGAGCAAACTGTTGGTGTCGAATGGGATCCATTCCTTCTGAACACGACACAACGAAGCAGCAGCCGCACAGAAGGGACAGCACAGCCCGTTTTTCTCCTTGGCTACAGGAAGCTGCTTTGCTCGTAAATCAAAGCTTATCTCACTTCTACAAACTGAGGGCCAATAAGCAGAACCAAAGCTCTACTTGGAGAACTAAGAACCCGCCAGCAGTTCCCATCCACCCCATAGGGATGCAGGGAGAGGAGTGGGGATGTTGGGGTCTGGGGAAGGGTTGGTGTCCATCCATCCATCCCCAAAATGCTGAGGAACATTCTGGCGCAGAAGGAGCGCTCCTCCTTCCTCAACCCATCACCTCCATCACTTTCACTTCCTTAAAGACTTCGACCAAATCGTTTTCCCAGCATTTGGTTTCAAAACAACAGAGCTCTGCCGGGCACCAGCGTGGGGAGAAATGCAGAAGCACAACAAAGCAACAACTACAGGACAGCAAGAGGTTGCTCAAGATCTGCTTTCTTGAAGCCTCGATGAGAGCAATGCATTCATTAAAGCACTGGGGATCCCAGCAGGTGGTTCAACAGTTGTGCCCAGCTCAGGTTGCTGCGCTGTGTGATGGTGCACATGGCCAACAAAAGGTCTGCTGGAAGAGCAGCCATGGGCTCCAACTGCAAAGCTCCATCCCCAAACAGTGCTCACAGCCTAACCCAGGCCTGCAAGCTGCACAGCAAACAGGGATGAGCCTGAATAAGGCTAAATAGCAAGGCATTGCTGCTTGCAGGACCTCTCCATGTGCCTTCTGAGAGTAACCTCGTGCAAGTTGTATTCTTTGGTGAGGGAGGGGGGTTGTTATCCTCCAATACTGGAAGCTATTTTGTTGTATCTTCCTACTCGTATCCCAGCTCATTCTGCACATCTTCTTCCCTAAGGCTGAGGATTCACGAAGCTGCTGCAGAATGTTTAAAAAGATCACCCAGAAAGTGGCAAAGCAAATGGATTCCAAAGGAGATCTGGTTCCTGTCCACAGCATCTCGGACCAAGACCATTTCAGGCTCCTTTGCCTGGTTCGAAGGAAAAGGAAAGCCAGATTCCACCCATTTCCCTCGTACAGACGGACAGAATACAGGCTCCACGACGTGCTGCTGCCTGGAGAGGAGGAGAACAGTGTTGGTAAAGCCCATGTTTCTCATTCTGCATCACCCTGCTTTCTCTCAATGGCCGACTGAGAGCTCATGGCCGTCCTTGTAACCAGCCTTGCAGTAACACGTGGTGTCATTGCAGAGTCCCTCCTTCCCAGCAAGGACAGCCACGGCCCACGGGAGTTCACAACCACGGGAAGCATCAAAGACAGAGTGGATGGGACCCTGAGCATCCCCATTGACCCTGCAGAAGTAGAACTGGGAGGAGCCGCCTCAACGTCCAAGCAGTGGCACGTCAAGCTGGAAAAGAAGAACATCCTGGTACCCAAAATTGAGGCACTGAGTGAAGAAAGGTAAGGAAGACACAAAGGCAGACGGCACCCCCCAGCTTACAGCCCTCCATCACACACACGGTGGTTTTCCAACAGCCAAAGCCAAAATCAAAGCCAAAAGGCCGTGCACTGCTGTAACCACACACACTTCATCACCCCTCATCCCAGCCCTCAGTCCCATTGCACAGCCCTGTAATGCCGGCAGCTTTGCATTCAGGAAGCAGAACGCCTCCATGCAGATCATCCTTGTGGGTCCCTTCAGACAAAGGGGAGCTCAGTGAGGACAGCAGGAATCACAGCCTGTTTCTGAACCCTTTTTTCCCCTCCCAGGCCCCCCCGCTGCAGTATTTGCATGCTGTATAACACGAGGAACATCCCTTCTGCATCCCTTCTCTCCTTTAGGAAGATCAACACGAAGCACACCTTCATCGAGCAGCTCAGGAAGGCCAGACAGAACTTATATGTGATCCATGAGACCATCGAGACCTCAGAGGAGGCCAGATACGAGGAATCCACAGAGGCGGAGGCCAAGTTCATGGCTCAGCTTTATGCCAAGTTCTCTGCTAAGGTTTGCCTTCTCAACTCAAGATCCCATCCTCCCCAACCCTGCACCTCACTCAGCCCACTAATGGGTTTCTCACTGACCAGGGCACCACTGGGAGCAAACAGAGCATAACCATACCCAGGGGCTGCACGTTGGCCTTCAGGGCCATACAGCTGACCATCGAGGACGCAGCGTGGGGTAAGAGACACAGAAACTTCCATCTCCTCCATGCAGGAAGCACTGCAGCAGAGCAGACGCGTTCTTTGATGCGCTGAGCTCGTCTGCAAACCCAGATCTGTGACAGAAGCAGTTTGAATCTGCACGTGCCTTAACACATGCTTTGGTCAGCCCAGAGCTGACCCAATGCTCAGGGCAGCCTTCGGTCCAGAACCAGCACCAGCACCCAACCAGCTCCAAGCATTTCCTAAGCCAGCAATTCCATCTCTATTCTGTTACAGGTCTTAACCATCTCCCAGAGCACAACCAACCAACGTTTCTATCTGATGGTAAGCGTTGTATTGTAGCACTTCCATTTGCACTGATGTTATCCCAGTTGGGAAGGACGGGATCTCTTGGGACAGACACAAAGCCCCAAAGCAGTTGTGGCTGCTGATTACTGCCTACAAGTTGAGCACCCAACCCAAAGCTGAGCATTCCTTACTTTGGTGATATTCACTGAATTGTTTCAGGTTCTAAAGATGGGGCTGGCATTGAACTCACTGCACAACAGCCTCGTTTAAATGTGGGATATTTGGGCACTTTCTGGCCTGCAGGTTCTGCGCACAGAGAAGTTGAGGCACTGGAGAAGGAAGTGAAGGAGAAGTGTGGAGTTCTGTCCCAGCTGGACGAGGAGCTGAACGTCATCGTTGTAAAGTCCATCAAAGCTGTGATGAGAGACAGGAACCTCCTCGAGGAGCTGACCCAGAAGGCAAGGGGGGGTTTCTAAGTACAGGCTGTTATCTGTTATCACATCTGCAGACCCACCGCGTTCACGTGGCCTTTAGCACCACCCACAGCGCCAGAGATGATGGGATTCTCCACCCATTTGGTTCTGTATCACAAAGAACCCTTTGCGGGACCTTCCATAAGCCCTGACGGTTCCTCCCCTTTCCCTCACAGATGGAAACCATCCTCGATGACCCCGAGAGCTGCGAGCTGACAACGCAGAGCCCAGACTTGCAAGTCCTGCTCAGCACACTTAAGCTTTCTGCACGTTGTGACCTCCTCGGCCTGACAGAAGCCATCTCCTACACTCTGGATGCCTTCAATGGTAAGGGCTGCGGGCACACAGCAACGCTTGCACTCATCCCCCAGGGAGGCCGTGCAACCCATGCACTTTGAAGTGCCCAAAGAACTGCTGAGCACGCAGGCATCCAATGCAGGACGGTCCCCCTTCTCACCTCTCCCAGCGCTGCCTTTGTGGCACAAATCTCTTTCCATTCTGCAGAGCTAACGGAGGCTCAGCTGCTGCTATTGCTGGAGTCTGTGGAAGAGCAGATCGTGCCCCAGCAGCTGAAACTGGTGAGAAAATACACAGCTTGGCTCAAAGCAGAGCGCGGCGATGGGAGCACAAGCAAAGCAACCTGGCTATGGTGGGAACGGCTCGGTCTGCCTGCAGGTGGCAGATACAGCGTGTTGTCAGCACGCCGATCGCGCTGCTTTCTGTTGTTGCAAAGGTGAGGAGCATCCTGGAGCAGAACGGGGAGCGCAGCGCTGCCGCCGGTTTGCTCCTCTCCTTCAGCCAGCAGCAACAGCAGCAGCAGCAGCAGCAGCAGCAGCAGCAGCAGCAGCTGACCGCGGCCGTGCTGGAGCTGAGCGGGGTGGAACTGCAGGGGAACGGCGCTGCTGTCTGCAAAGAGGAGAACTTCCCATCCCTTGCAGCTCTGTATGCAGCCCTGCATGCGCTGCACTGCCTGCAATGCACGGCCTGAGTGCAGCCCCAGAGGGGCCGGGGGTCCTTCTGATTGCAAGGCGATTAAAAGGCGATTAAAAAGCAATCACACCGAGTTCCTTCGCGTTGCAAGCACGGCACGGGGCGGTGTTTCGTGTTCGGTTGGTTGATTTAAGAGCTCCGTGCTGCTTTTCCCCACTCATTTCCAAGGTGGGTTAAAGGAACGGAACCAGCAGAGCCCAGAGCTGGGTGTCAGCACTGCTTGTGTCCCTATTTGTCCCTATTTGTCCCTGTTTGTCCCTACTGTCCCTATTTGAAAGCGCAGCACGAAAGGAGCCCCGCAGCCGGGCACACGCAGCCCCGAGGATGGGGAGCTCCGAACGCTGCCACGCGCATGCGCCGAGGAAGTGGCGGAAGCGACCGAGCGGCGGCCGGAAATAGCCGAGAGCTTTCCGGAAATTCCCGAGCTCTCTAGACGGAAGTAGCCGAGAGTTCGGCTCTCGATAACTCAGGTCTGGAGGGAAGGTTCGGCCGGCGATTGATCGCGCCTGCCCCGTCCCGGCGCGCCCCGCGCGTGTTGCAGTGTCACCGGCGCGGCCCGGCCATGAAGCAGGACGGGGCGGCCCGGCGGCGCGGGGAGAAGGCCAAGGCGCCTCCCGACGGACCGCCGCCAGCACCGCCGGACGTGGAGATGCAGGAGGAAACGGCGGCAGTGCCGGCGGGGGAGGCGGGAGGGGAACGGCAGCCACAGCGGGAGTTGGATGCCATCACGTTGGAGGGTGAGCGGCGGCCCGGGGTGCGGGTGGGGCCTACCGGGAACGGGGGGGGGGGGCTGAGCAGCGGGATGGCAGCGCTATGGGGCCCCATTGGGACCCCATAAGACCCCACTGGGACCCTATAAGACTCCATTGGGACCCCATTGAGACCCCATAAGACCCCATTGGGACCCCATTGGGACCCCCTAAGACCCCATTGGTACCCCATAAGACTCCATTGGTACCCCATAAGACCCCACTGGGACCCCATAAGACCCCACTGGGACCCCATAAGACCCCATTGAGACCCCATAAGACCCCACTGGGACCCCATAAGACCCCACTGGGACCCCATAAGACCCCACTGGGACCCCATAAGGCCCCATTGAGACCCCACTGGGACCCCATAAGACCCCACTGGGACCCCATAAGACCCCATTGGGACCCCCTGTGCCCCATAGACATCAAGGAGCACGTGAAGCAGCTGGAGAAGGCCGTGTCGGGGAAGGAGCCGCGTTACGTGCTGCGGGCACTGCGGGCGCTGCCGTCCACATCGCGCCGCCTGAACGCCAACGTGCTCCATAAGGCCATCAATGGCTTCTACACCGCCAACAGCAACGGCAGGGAGTTCCTGCTCGGCTTCCTGGAGGAGGTACGGCCCGTTATGGGACACTGCAGGGCTGCGGTGGGGGATAGGGGGGCAATGAGGGGGATAGGGGTCTAATGAAGGGGATAGGAAGGCAATGGGGGGGACAGGGGGGCAATGAGGGGGGCAGGGGGGCGATGAGGGCATGGGACTGCATTGGCTGGATGTGGGTTCTGGTTGGGCTGATGTTCAGTGTCTCTCCCCCCCGCCCCTGCAGCCCATGGACACAGAAGCTGAGCTGCAGTTCCGTCCTCGGATGGGCAAAGCGGCCTCGGCTCCTCTCTTACCAGAAGTGGAGGCTTATCTGCAGCTGCTCCTCGTTATCTACCTGATGAACAGCAAGAGATATCCGGAGGTGAGGCGCCCCGAGTGCAGCTCCAAACCCTTTGTGTGCACTCCTGGGAGGGGGGAGCCTCAGGGACCTGCCTCCCTCAGCAGCTCCCCTCTATTCCAGCCTCTGGGCTCCTTCTGCTCCTCCTGGGCTGCGCTTCCTTTTCTCTGACTTCACTTTTCCTTCCTGCAGGCTCAGAAAGTATCTGATGACCTGATGCAAAAGATCAGCTCCCAGAACCGCCGGGCCCTTGACCTGGTGGTGGCAAAGTGTTATTACTACCACTCCCGCATCTATGAGTTCCTGAATAAACTCGATGTGGTCAGGAGGTAGGAACGACCCCGCACGGCCCAGCTCTCCCTGTGTTCTCTCCCCTTTCCCTGCACGCTCTGTCCCCTCCCTGCAGCTTCTTACACGCCCGGCTGCGGACGGCCACGCTGCGCCACGATGCGGACGGCCAGGCCACGCTGCTCAACCTGCTGCTGAGGAATTATCTCCACTACAACCTCTACGACCAAGCAGAGAAACTCGTCTCCAAGTCGGTGTTTCCTGAGCAAGCCAACAACAACGAGTGGGCCCGGTACCTCTATTACACAGGTGAGATGCAGCTCAGGGCGCACACAGGATTGCGGTCCCACAGAGAACCTCCTGGAGCAGTTGAGGATGAAGCTTTCAGGCAGGATTCAAAGCCCTGTTCGGTCAGATTTGCTTATCCAAAGCACCTTCAGCCCCATGTGAATGCTCCCCCCCCTATCCCAGGGCGCATCAAAGCCATTCAGCTGGAGTACTCGGAGGCCAGGCGGACCATGACGAACGCTCTGCGGAAGGCACCGCAGCACACGGCTGTTGGCTTCAAGCAGACGGTGAGCAGGAACCTGCCGTGCTCCCACAGGGTCCCACACCCCGTGGGGAAGCTGCCCCTGGTCTCTCTTGGGAGCTCATGGGCTGTTTCTATGCAAGGTGCACAAGCTGCTCATCGTGGTGGAGCTGCTGCTCGGGGAGATCCCGGATAGGCTGCAGTTCAGGCAGCCGTCCCTGAAGCGCTCGCTCATGCCGTACTTCCTGCTGACTCAGGGTATGTTGCTGCTGTGTCTGTTCCCCTGCCCCGATCCCTTGGCACCGAGTGCCCCACTTCGAGGAAAGTCTTGACTGCTTTGGGGGGGTGTTGGGGGTTCCTCTCCCCATTCTGAGTGATGCCAATTTGCTGCAGCACTCAGCAGTTTCTGAAGGGCCGGCTTCTCCTTTCCTCTTAGACGGGGCGGATGGCAGCTCTGTGCTTCCCACCACACCCCGGCCTTCCCTCCTGCCCTCCCTCACACGTTTTCTTCTCTGCTTTGCAGCCGTCAGGACTGGAAACCTGGCCAAGTTCAACCAAGTCCTCGATCAGTTTGGGGACAAGTTCCAGGCTGACGGCACCTACACACTGATCATTCGGTTGAGGCACAACGTCATCAAGACGGGTAGGAGGTGTTGGTGGTCGGGGACTTGGTGCCACCACCATAGGCCTGGTGGGAGGCAGCCGCTCTGCACTGTGTGCTATGGGGCTCCACTCCTGTTTTTTCCCCCCCCCAGGTGTCCGCATGATCAGCCTCTCCTACTCCCGCATCTCCCTGGCTGACATTGCCCAGAAGCTGCAGCTGGACAGCCCAGAGGACGCAGAGTTCATTGTTGCCAAGGTAGCCGTGCAGGAAGCCTCATCCCTCTGCCTCCCACCAGGCCTCTCCTGCCCTGCCCCCAACACGCTCCCTTCCCAGAGCTGCTGGTTTTTGGTTGTGCCACTCTGGTGGTGCTGAGGGCACCAACTCCCATCTCTGTGCACTGTCCTGAGCCCAGCACTCCCCATCGCCTTCCTTTGCTGCCCTGACCACGCACCCTCTGGCTCTCAGGCCATCCGGGACGGCGTGATTGAGGCCAGCATTAACCACGAGAAGGGTTACGTGCAGTCAAAGGAGATGATTGACATCTATTCCACCCGGGAGCCCCAGCTGGCGTTCCACCAGCGCATCTCCTTCTGCCTCGACATCCACAACATGTCAGTCAAGGTGAGCACGGCGCAGCCCTGCAGGGACCCTGGGGGGGCTAAGGGGGCACAGGGGTGGTACAGCAGGAGGAGGCGGTTTGGCTCAGGCTGCAGTAAGAGCTGCTGTGAGTGAAAGGACAGCGGGGCAGAGCGGAAGCGCTTCTCAGCTCACAGCTTCTCCTTTGACTTTCCAGGCCATGAGGTTCCCTCCCAAATCTTACAACAAGGACTTGGAATCTGCAGAGGTGAGCTCTCACCCTCTCCTTGTCGGCACCGGGAGGACACCAGGCTCATTTCACAGCCCCCATCCTCAACATTGGCCCTTTGATTTTCCAGGAGCGCCGGGAGCGCGAGCAACAGGACCTGGAGTTTGCAAAGGAAATGGCAGAGGACGACGACGACGGTTTCCCGTGACGCCCGGCTCCGTGTTTTTTATTTGTCCTTAAGGAAATGCTGAGGGAAGCTGCCCCACGCGGCCCCGGTCCCCCCCTCTGCCTTTCTTTTATAAGTACCTGCATGTCTGTACTGGGAGCGGGGGGCACGCGGGGTTTATCAGCCCCCAGCCCACAGGCCCCGACCTCCTGTTCCCTCACCCACAGAGGGAAACCCCTTCCCCAATAAACAAACATTCTTTTGAGGTTGCCTGTGGTCAGTTGTTGCTGAGCCCTGCGAGGTACAGCCAGAGAATGGGAGCTGCTGGGGCTGCGGTAAGCTGGGCTCCCTGGGCATCACTGTTACCCCCCCACGGCTCTTGCACTGATCGAGGGGTCAGACTTTGTTAAGCTTCAATTATGACTTTAAAATAAAAGTTGGAAAAACACCCCCCCGTCCTCCTGCCGTGGGTTTGTTGTGCTGGGGGGGGGGGATCTCTGCTGGGACCCAGCGCTGCCCCCTGCTCCTCTCCCATCCCCAATGGGAAAGGGACGGAGTGGGGCCTTCGTGTGTCCCACAGGTAACACTGAGTGGGGATGGAGATGGGGTGGGTGCTGCTGGCAGCTGGGAGCAGCTGCGCTCAGTGCAAGGGGGGAAATGGGGGATGTCCCAGCAGGGCCGCACTGGGCCGGCAGCCAGGGGCTGTGTCTGCAGCGTGGAGCAGCTCCAGGGAATGGGAACGGCCCCATCCCCGCTCCAGGAACACGGGGGGGGGGGGTCTCCGGGTCGGGACGGGACCGTGAGCCTGGCCGGCAGCCGGCGGGGACACCCCGGAAGTGGTGACTTCCTGGCGGATGCTGGGAGGGGGCTGAGGGTCAGCAGAGGAAGAACGGCCACGAGGCAGAAGTGCAGCGCGTTGTGCTGACCCCACCTGCCACCCACGGGGTCCGGCTCTGCCACTTCCTTCCTTGGAAGTGCGGGGGGGGCTT
Source organism: Excalfactoria chinensis (assembly GCF_039878825.1). Taxonomy (NCBI): domain Eukaryota; kingdom Metazoa; phylum Chordata; class Aves; order Galliformes; family Phasianidae; genus Excalfactoria; species Excalfactoria chinensis. Next base: position 809,259 of record NC_092848.1, on the reverse strand, counting down.
CGTGCCCCTGTGGGTGCTGATTCAACCCATCAGCGGCCCCCAATTCCTGCCGGCACCGACCTGCTGAGGCAGCAGAGCTGCTCGAGGAACGAGGATCCCACAACATCCGCTGTGCTGAGGAACCGGCTGCTCCCCGCGGGGCTGGAGGGATTCATTCCTCCCATGGAAATGGGCTCACGGCACCTCGAGCAGGAAATGACAAACCCCACCTTTATGCTGGTGAGGGTCCGTCATCATTAGGCTTCAGCGTTAACACCTGCGTTGTGTGGCCTCCTGGCTTCATCCCCTATTGGGGGCTCAGGGGGGGGGTCCATGGCTGCACCCCGCTCTGTGAGCACCAGGACGGCTCAGGGTCCCACTGCCCGGCAGTGACTGGCCCAGCTGGCGTCGGCCCATGAGATCCTCTTGGAAGCACTCGCTGCAACTGGCCCCAACCCAGAGCCCACGTCACTACGGGGGGGCCGGGACCGGCCAACCCCCCCGGGGCTGCCCCTGGGCGCCGCTTCCCCGAAGGGGCCGGCAGGGAGGGACCGTGTGGGGGCCGGGCACGGCGCTGCCAGGTGTTGGGTGCCGGCGGGGGACTCAGGGCTGGTGCTCTCCTGGGTCCCGTGGCCACGATGGTCCCGCAGCCACATTGACACCACAGTGAGGGGCTCCGCATGGGCTGAGAGCCACCGTGCTGAGAGCTGGTTAATGAGTGACCAGCTGTAACCGGGCACCGGCACAGCACCGGCACTGCCCACCGCCAGCATTCAGCCGGGCACCGCTGTGCTTCAGTGGCACTACAGCACCAGGAAAGCCCCATTGCAGCGCAGCACAGGAGCACCCAGAGCCCAGGATTTGCATGCGGGTGATTAAGACAATGAGGCAATCCACGCTGTTGCCACATCGGTGTGAATCCCCACAGCCCTCTATAAAATGCCCCGATCGATGAGGGCGCGCAGAGCGGGGCAGGGCACCGTGCCGGGCCGGGCTGTGCTGCAGGAGGAGACACAGAGCTGTACACCATGTGCTGCCTCACCCGTGAGTACCACAGACCCACGGGTGGCACCGGGGGGCACGTGGGGCCGCAGCCCTTCCACCCTCCCAGCATCTCCTCCGTCCCCTCCCTGTGCTTCTTTGGAGCCCCATCCACGGGGGGGTCCCCAGAGCACCGTTGGGTTGACCCGCTGTCCCGCAGACGTGCTGGCGCTGGCGCTGGTGCTGGGCGCCCTGTGGCAGGCGCTGCACGGGGCTCCGCTGGCCGAGCTCTCCGGGGACCACGACTTCCAGCTCTTCCTGCACAAGAACCTGGAGTTCACCCGCAAGATCAGGGGGGACGTGGCCGCGCTGCAGCGCGTGGTGGTGAGTGCCCCGATAACCCGACCTTCCCCTCCCGGCCTTATCAGCTCCGTGGGGCTCTGGCCTCCCCGCACCCCATCCATCCCTGGACGGCCCCACGTTGCGCTCCATTCCCTCTCCATGCAGTGAGGTCCCTGTCCTGGGCTCATCCCGATAGGGGTGTGGGGGGGTCCCTCATCCCCCGGGGGTGTCACGGGGCCTTGGCAGCCTCACGGGGTGTCACAGCTCTGATTCACGCCCTCCCCGCAGTGTGACACCTTCCAGCTGTGCACGGAGGAAGAGCTGCAGCTGGTCCGGCCGGACCCTCCCCTCCTGCAGGCACCGCTGGATCAGTGCCACAAACGCAGCTTCCAGGCGGTGAGTGCGGGCACCCACCCGTGGCACGAGCTGCCCGGCCTCAGCCCGGCTGGGGCTCCGAGCACCAACCCCCCCCTCCATCTCGGTTCCCCCGCAGGAGGTTTGCTTCGGCCAGATCCGCGCCGGGCTGCACGTGTACCAGGACTCGCTGGGCACCGTCCTGCAGCTGCTGCCCGAGCACACGGCGCTGGTGGAGACGCTGCAGTTGGACGCCGCCAACCTCTCCTCCAACATCCAGCAGCAGGTGAGGACGGGGCGGCACGAGGGGACGCGGGGTGGGCTCTGAGCCGTCATTGACACCACTTCTCTGTGCCGCAGATGGAGGACCTGGGCCTGGACACGGTGACGCTCCCCGCCGAGCAGCGCAGCCCCCCGCCCGCTTTCTCCACCCAATTCCAGCAGCAGGTCGGAGGATTCTTCATCCTCGCCAACTTCCAGCGCTTCCTGGAGACGGCGTACCGAGCGCTGCGCCACCTCGCCCGCCTCTGACCCCGCCGCACCCCGCGCCCTTCCCCGCTTATTTAATATTTATGGCTATTTAATATTTATCCGGTCGGGGTTGGGGTCCCGCCTCCCCCCCCAGCTCCCACGCAGGGTGCCGGCCCTGCTCTGCCGTCCGTGCACGGGTCTCTGTGCAGCACCAGCCATGTTTAATATTTAAACACAAGCGTATCTCTGCTACGAGGTTTGAGCCGGGGATCCCTCACCCACCGCCGGGGGATGCAGGGACGGGGCTGCGCTGTCGCCGCCCTCGGGCTCGTTTCTAGGAGCGGAATTTATCCGCTGTTGGGTGAGGAGGGAGCGGAGCGTGGGGTCCCACCGTTGGGGTTGAGGCTCCGCTCTGCCCGCACTCGGCTCCTATTTATTGCAGCGTAACTTATTTGTGCCCCCCCCCAACGCCTACATTTGTGTCTCAGAATCTCCCAGCTGCTCCGTTCCTCCGAGCGCTGTTTCGTACTGTTTCGTACTGTATTTATTCCTGCAGCTGGGTCGGCCCCAGAGCAGCGCGTGCTGGTTTTTATATATGTCACAATGATGGAAATAAAGTCGGTTTGGGCTCCAACAGCTGCACTGGGTGCGCTTCTATGGGACGGGGCTTGCGGCTCCAGGACAGCCACGTGGACCCCCGGATGTCGCAGAGCCCCCCGAGCTCAGCAGGGCTGGGGATGTGGGGAGGCCAAGGCAGAGGGCTGCGCCCAGATGTGTGTGTGGCAATGGGGAGGGGACGCGTGGGGAGCAGGATGTGATCCGGGGGCCGCTTCCTCTCCCCATCCTGTGGTGCTGCGTGGGCAGAGGGTTCTTAGAAAGCACCGCAGCTGTGAGCTCCGGACAGGCAGCAGCAGTGGAAGCGGCGGTAGTGATGGTGTGATGGTGTGATGGTGTGATGGTGGTGATGGTGATGATGGTGGTGGTGGTGGTGATGATGGTGTGATAGTGGTGATGGTGTGATGGTGGTGATGGTGGTGATGGTGATGATGGTAATGATGGTGTGATGGTGATGATGGTGGTGATGGTGTGATGGTGATGATGGTGGTGATGGTGGTGATGGTGGTGATGGTGGTGATGGTGATGATGGTGATGATGGTGGTGGTGATGGTGGTGATGGTGATGATGCTGATATCAGTGGCGCTGCCCCAGACCCGCTCCGCAGACCCCTGGCGGTGGCAGTGCGGAGGTCCAGCCGCTCTCCTTTGTGTGTTTGCCCCGCAGCCGCTGGGGATGCTCCAGCAGGGAGAGAAGGGAGCTGGGCAGCCACGGGGACGCACTGAGTGCGCGCAGCGGAGCCGGGAGAGCCCCTCCAACCCCCCCCAACCCCCCCATGGGCATCCCCGGCCGCTCCCCAACGCCACGCGGCTGCTGCCTCACGGCGGGCCGTCCCCGCATCCCCACACGTTGCAGCTCCCTCTTCCTCTCGCCCGTCCCGTGCTCACATCCTGTGACCGTCTCCATCCCCGCACCGAACCGCACCGGGGTTGAGCTGCGGGTCCCGAGGGGTCCCGTGCCGCGTTCCAACCCCTCCCCCATCATCCCCCCCCCCCCCCCCACCCCCCCCTTTCCCAGCACGGATTCGGCTCACGCTGCGCCCCGCCAGCCCTCAGCCAACAGCAGCAGAGCTCCTTCCTGCCCCGGCTTATCAGCGCTTACAGGAAACCCCTTCTCCCGGCTCCAACCCTTTCCTGGAAGGTGAAGCTCTGGGAAGGGCCAAAGCTGAGCGCAGGGCTGCAAATATTGACAGAGCGATGGAGCAGCTGCTCTTTGCTCCGTGTTAACGGTAAAGAGGTGTGTGGTGGGTCAGTGCCACAGCGTGACGGGGACTGGGGGGCTGCAAACCCCACCGTGGGGCTCAGAGCTGCCCAAGGGGAGGGCAGGTGCCACGGCCCCCAGCCCCAGCTTCCCTCTTTGCTGTGAGTCAAGCAGAGCACAAAGCAGAGGAGGCGCAGGCAGCCCGGCCCTGCTGTCCCCCAGGGATGGGTTTTGGTGACACTCAGAGGGGCAGCTGATCGCTGTTGTGTTACTCACTGCTCCCAGCGGGGCCGTGGGGTGAACTGACACGGAGGAGTTTCCAACAGGAATGTGCTTGCAGCTGACAGCCAGGCAGGAAAGCATCCCTGCTCCACCCCGAGAGCAGCACCCAGCACAGCGTGCAGGGCTGCAGCCGCACAACACCACTCCAGGCCAAACCAGGGCTGAGCACTGAGCCCCTCTGCATTGCTCCCCCTCACCCCACTGGGGCTCCAATGCCAGCACAGGGGGACACAGGGCAGGGAGAGCAGCGTGGGGCAGCCCCGGCCGCAGCAGAGGCTCTGGGAGCAGTCAGGATCCCTCTGAATCAGCCCATAACTGCACCGTTATGTGCTGTGACTCACCTGCATCCTCCTCCAGCCCATGCCCCGGGCACAGCGCAATGAGCTGCAGTGCTGCATTTGGTTCTGCATTAAGGACAGCGGGTGCCACGTCCTCCCCTGCCCAGTGCAGCACAACGCATTGCTGCTCACTGCCCTCCCTTGCCCCAGGGCAGGGCCGGGCTCAGCCTCTGCCTCAGCACCAGAAAACCAAAGAGGAACAAGGCAATGCCAGATTCTACAAAAGGAAGGGATGAATTAGAAAAACAACAGGCATTGGGGTGGTCTCAGTCTCTGACAGCCCAGCGGGAGCTCGCCTTGGGGGCTGGGCACGGAGGGGAGCAGCCCCTGCTGCTGCTGCCAGCTCTGCCTTCACGCTGGGAAGCATCAAACCACGGTGATGGAGAGATTGTTTTGGGGGTCCCAGCCCCAGTCTGGCTCTCGGACTCCTGGATGTTCCCCAGCAGCCACTTCACACCTCCGTCCTGCTCAGCAGCGGCAGAGCCACCCTCACAGGGCAGCGATGGCTTTGGCAGCGACGCGGCGGCCCAAGGGCAGGCCCAGATCCGTGATGGCCAGAACGATTTTGGGACTGGACATGGTGGATACTTTCACCAGCTCCGAAACCTGGCAGAAGAGGAACAGAATTGATGCCTGGGGTCAAAGAGCAAAGGGCAGAACTCAAAGCAGCTCCTCTGCACTCCTCCCCAGTGCTCTCCCCATCCCCAAAGTGTCCCCGGCCCCTGGGGCAGAGCAGGGAGGACTCACCATGGTGAAAGGCATGAACTATGCTGCCGTGGCTGCCCTGCTCCAGGCAGTCCACACACTCCTCCATGAACCACTGCACAAACTGCGTGTGAGTGCCAGCCGTCTTGGAGCCCAGGATGGAGGAGATGAGCAGGAAGAGGTTTGCTGGGGGAACAAGGGACTGTCAGGGCAGGCAGGGTGCATCCGTATCCCTGCAGACAGGCTGCAGCTCACAGGCAGCCCCCAGCAGCAGGCTGCAGCCCACCTTACCCAGCACTCTGTTCAGAGGGTCCCTCATGCTGACAGCGTGCAGCTGGGAGGCAGACAGGGAGCTGCTCATCGAGCGATCTGTTGGGGAGAAGAGCATGTGTCAGGATGGGGCGATGGGGATGCTTGGAGCCCTCACACACAGCGAGCCCCTGGGCTCCAACAGAGCCACAGGGAGGTAAAGCAGCACTCGGTGCCCTGCATGCATTAGGCACAGCGGAGGAGCACAGCAGGGCTGACCCCAGCTGGCCATCCACACCCGTGGCCCTGGCACGACAGAGATGTGTCAGCGTGCTCCGCTCTTGCACATTTCTTCCAAGTCTGACCAAGCTCAAAGACATCTCCGAGGGCTGAGCACGAGTGAGACTCACTGAGCAATGAGTGCCGCCCTGCTGGGCTCTCACGGCAGCGGTGACTCGACCCTGACACCTCACGAGAGCAAAGCAATGCAATGTCACGACCGAGAGCAGCAAGCAGGGCTCAGCCTCGTGCACAGACACATCCTGTGTGTGCTGCCAGCAGGGCAGGCTGGCCCAGATGTCCCACAGCTGCACGGCAGCACTCACAGCTTGCACTCAGTGTAGGGCTGAGCTATCAGAGCTACAGCATGACCAATGGACAGGCAGCAGATGGTGGGCAGCCAAAGGGGGGGGGGGTGGGATCTGTGTGGCCCCCACCCCAAGGTGCTGCTGGAAGCTCCTGCCCGGTGCTGATGGGTGGGGGCTGCTGGGCTGATCAGCTGCAGCCATAAACCAGCACCCATGTTGGGATGCTCACCAAGAAATGAAAGCCCTCCCCCACTTTTCTCATGGAACCACATGAGTTGTGAGGCTGCTGCAGGAAGCAGGATTTCCACATCATGGCAACAAACAGCCCCCCCCCAAAAAAAAAAGTCCTGAGTGTGACTGGAAAGAGGTGGAACCGCACCAGGAGTTAAATAAAGATAGAGAAACAAAGGGGAAAAGCCCACATTTCAACAGTAACGAAACCAAGAAAAACCACAGGTTATTATTGTGTTGGAAAATGGCAAATAAAGGGGTTGGGGTGAGGCAGCCAGGATACAAGAATGACCAAGGAGAGCCCTGACTCATTGCTGGGAGCCCGGACACACGTGGGGCAGGGGCTGGGTGCCATGCCCCCCCCCCCCCAGCATGTCCTGCCCAGGCTGTTGCAACCTGCAGCTCGGAGATAGGAAGATACAGCCATGAGGACTCATCAGCTCCGCTCGCTGCATTATTAATAGTGATGGAATTTGAGGGTTTAGCCGCAGCCAACACAGACGTCACCTCCTTACTGGGCTGGGGGCGTTGGGTCTCTGATCCCACAGAGATGGACTCAAACAAAAGCTCCCCGAGCCTTTCATGTGTGCGGCACTGGGTTAGGTGGCACTGAGGGAAGGTGGAACCTCATCAACCTTTCCTAACTTGCTCTCATCAGGGTATTCAGAAGCAATGACCTTCTGGAGCAAAAGCTCCACGGGAACTCAGCAAAAGACATCTGAATGCCCAACGAGTGTCCAAAATAGCCCATGATTGTTTGGTGCTGCTGCAGATCTGTCCTGACACCGAGGGATCGTCCGCGTGCTGCTGCTGAGCCCCAAGCCAGCAGGCAGACAGCACATGTGACAATGGTGCAAGGGCTTGGAAAGGTGTAACAGTGCAGAGGGGAGCAGAGCCCCCCCCGCTGCCTCCCAGAGCATTTGGTCAGCTCGGGAAGGAAGCGTTCCTGTGCCAAAGCACGTTTCACACCCAGGAGGGAGCAGCGAGGCAGGACGGCGCCATCCCTGGGAGCAACAACCTCCCCCCCTGCACACACACACACACACACACACACACACACACACACACACGCACTTACTGGGGCTGGAGAGGATGTTGGCGTCTTCCTCATTGGAGCTGAGCAGGCGCATGAGCTTGGAGGGCCGCGTGTCGTCCAACGGGAACAGGCTGATGTAGTCCTGGGGGGAAGGGGGGGTTCAGCCCCACCAGCCTCACTCTGTGGGGGACCCCAGCCCCCTCCCCCAGAGCCGAGAGCTGCCCACCCAGGCTCTGCACAGCTCTGGAACGACGCTCTCGGTTCACCCACAGTGACTCAGTCCGGGTTAGCCCTGAACGGACCGTCTTGTTAAGATCCCCATTTCCCAGAAGAAGGGAAGAGCCCACGTTCCAAGGTCAAGGGAACAAACCTCAGACAGTTCAGTGAACCTGGGTGGGGAATCCCACCTCAGTGACCCCCTCCTCCTTCCAACCAGATCCCATTCCCATGGGCACAGAGCTCCCAACCAAACCCCGCTCCATGCCAGACACACCTCAATGTCCTCTCGGTGCCTCTTCTTCTGCCTGGCGGATGCCTGGCCCTTGTTGTGCGAGGAATAGGAGCTCAGGGCACACCAGACAGAGAGCCTGGGGACGGAGCAAGGCAGAGGTGTGAGCCCACCTGGACAGTGGTGAGAGCCCACAGCTCCTGCCAGGGCTTTCCTGGGGCAGATCTCCCCACCCCAAGGTGTCCAGAGAAGTGGGGGGCTTACTTAGCCAGAGCCTTCCCTGGAGGGTCCATAAGTGTGTGCCACTTGGAGGAATCGGTGAGCAGGTTGGGCAGGATGTGGCCCAGCAGCGTCAGTGTCAGCTGCTGCATGTCCAGGCAGAAGATGGCATAGAGCAGCTCCACAGCTCGCAGCGTGTGCTCCTTCCGTGTCTCCTTCAGCAGCTCCTGCAGGGCACAGGGCAGAGCTAAAGAGGGGAAGGACACAGCGGGACCTTCCCTGCTCACCCCTCGCACCCAGGACCATCACCACAGCCAGCCCTGCCACCAGAGCCCAGGCCTGACCCAGCAGTCTGGGACTGGAAGCGGTGAGCACCTCCCTGCTCCACCTCGTACCTTGACCAGGTTGTTGCAGAACCAGTAGACGCCTCCCATGTGCAGCAGGGTGTCAAAGATGTGGATGGAGTGGCTGTCGACCCAGCCCTTCTCCAGCACCTTGGTGAACACGCTCGTCAGCACCTCCTTGATGGGCTTCTTGGGGGGGAGCAGGTTCCAGTACGGGATGGTGTCCATGCCCGTGGAGGGGAACTTGATCTGCGTGGCCGTCTGCTGCAGGACATCCGCACACATGTGCTCCAGGATGGAGCTCATGATCACCACACTGTGGCAGAGTGAGACAGGTCAGGAAGGAGGTGGGCAGCAAAAGGAGGGCAAGAAACAGCCGGTGTGGAGCTCACCGCTCGTTGTAGAACTGCAGCGTGTTGTCACCGTACAGCGGGGTGGCCAATTGCCGGATCATCTGCAGGGACTTCTCACGCTCATCCAAACCCAGCATGCGGACGTGGGCAACCAGCCAGGCCACGGCACACACTGCCATGCTGCACACCTTGCCCTTGATGTTGTCTGTGATTTTCTAGAGATGAGAGCAGATGGGGGGCCCTGCCTTGCTTACTACTCAGCCCCTCCTTACGGCACAGTGCAGCCCTGGCCCCATTCTGCCCTACAGACCCACCTGGATGGACTCGAAGGTGAGCACACTGTTCTCCCAGGCATTGAGGATCTCCAGGATGGCAGCTGAGATGCTCAGACACACCTCGTGCCAATTCATCTGCCTGTCAGGGGAGAGATGGGGGTCAGGCACACGCTCAGAGCTGCTCCACTCCCTGCATCTCCCTGGCCGTACGGGCTGGGCCGAGCTCTTACACCAGCTTCATCTCAGAGGAGTTGTTGAGGAGGGCGACGAGGGATTCCACTTTGGTGGAGTCGGGGCGGAAGCAGGGATGGTCAGGGTTGAGGATCTTGCCCTCCTCCGGCATGCAGGTCAGCATCCACGTCTCAAAGAAGGGCACCTCATCTGCCGGCCTCGACTCTGACAGGATCACCTGGAAGGGAACCGGCTCTGGGTCCGCCCCATACCCTGTCTGTGGAGCTCACGACCGGGTCCAGCACTGTTCTCATGGGGTCACTTGGCCCCTGAGCTGCTTTCAGGCTCCCCACAGCTCTGCGGGGCCGGGGCACGCAGCCCAGCTGGCAGCCAGCTGCAAGGGCTCCCAGGGGGGACACAAGCTGGGAATCCCGCACGCTGCTTCCTCCTCTCAGCCCCGCAGACCCGAGGGACGTTATTTCTGACTGAAGTGTTGCACATCTGTTCAGCAGCAGCTGCTCAGGAAAAGTCGCTCAGGGCTCAGACCTCACTGGAGAGCCCCGGGCACATCCGCCCCAGGCTGCTGCCAGCCCAGGACTCCCCCTCTCTGCTTCCTGGGCAGCCCCCCACCCAAGTTTTTCACTCCCTCTCCACGTCTGCAGTGTTTCGGTATCGTTTTACCTCCTGACAAGCACAGATGTTGAAACGTGGAAAATTTTTCATGTAACCCAAGTGCCTCTTCCTGAGCAGGGCTGCAAGTTCCTCATCTGCCAGAGGAGGGCTGACATCCACCAGCACTCATCAACCAGCCAAACTGCACCGTGCTGGGAGAGCAAGGCTGGGAAAAGTGCTGGGAGATCAGAGCCAGCCAGAAAGGGTGAGGTGGTGACAATAACACAGCATGGAAAAGAAGGGCACAAACAAAAGACCCCGGGAATGCTGTAGCCACTCTGCCTCCATCACTTTGCAGCAGGCAAAACACGCCGGGCACTTCACCCATAGCAGGGTGCTGCTGGAGGGGCGGCTGTGGGCGGTGGGGACAGTGACAAGGCAGTGGTGACAGCAGCGTGGCCACTAGAGGAGGCTGGCAGACTTCAGCATATGGGCTGCTGCTCTCACAAGGTCAGAACCCAATGGCTGCCTTCCCGGAGCCGCTTACCTCCGAGCCGTAGGTCTGGGCCACATGGCACAGCATGAGGAACGAGATGTCAAAGAGAAGGGCCCGAACCGGGGCGGACTTGGCTGGGAAAAACAAACAGATCTCAGGGAACTCGGCCCAGGGAGGCAGGCAGGAGCCCTGTTAGCTTGGGGGTTGAGTCCCTGCCTCCTTCAAGGTGCTTTTCTAATGCCCAGATTGTTGGAGTGTGAATGAGGGCTTCAAAGGACGTACCAAGTGCCTCCCTCACCCCGTCTGCCCCAGCTCGAGCTCCCAGAGCGGCTTTGACCTCTATTTGGCAGCCCCAGTTCAACCCTGGGCTCCCCCAGTGCCGCAGAAGGTCAGAGCACTCAACATGTTTAATCACACGTAAACGCAGTCAGAGTCCTTATCTCGGGCTGTGTGCTGACACATCACCCCTTCCAGGGAAGGAGCTGGGGCAGGGCCAGCCCCAAGGGGCCCCAAGGGCTGGGAAGGGGAGAAGGGAGCTCAGGACGGACACGCGTGTGCCACGGGTGAGAACTAGGGATCCCCAGGAGCCCAGATCCCTGCCAGCACTGGGCCATGCCTGGCACAGCTCGGCCCAACCCCTGCTTAACCCAGCATGTGGCAGCAGGAGAAGGACAGCTCGAGCCGCCCCACGCACGGATGCGCACGCACTTACAGTTCTCCGTACTGATGTGCTTCGTGAATTCATTCAGCCTAGAGGGGGCAGAGAGAGCTGCAGTGAAGCGTTACCATCAGACAAAGCAGCCCTCCTCCCACCCGAGATGGGCACAGAGCTGCCCCTGCCTGCAGCAGCACAGAGCCTGGATGCAGTGCCAGGCTTCCAGCTGGGCCGGTGTGGTTCACACTGCCCCAGGCCCTGCCATGTGAGGAGGGCATCACACAGCTGTGTGTGTGCTCTAACCAGGACATGGGTGCCTGGGGAACAAAGGCATGCACACAGCAGCGCCTTAGAGCTGGGGCTGCGCTGGTGCTTTCAGCCCTAATACAGCTGAAACAGATTCGACTTGGATGCTGCACCCTGCTCACAAAGAAGCAAAGGAGGTGGGATGCAATAGGGCTCAGACCACAAGCCCCCAGCCCTCCCCAGAGCCAGATCCAGCCCTGAATGTGGTGGGAGCACAGGCTCAGGGAGAAGCAAGGGATGCTGCCAGCTCACCCAGCCCCACTAGCATGTGGTTCAGGTGGACACTCACTTGATGAACTTCCAAGCAAAGGATTTCAGCTTGCCCGTTGCTGCCGCTGCTGCCAGCAGCAGGTCCAAGCTCTTCCCAGACAGCATGTGACCCAGGACCCCCAGTAGACCCTCGGGGGACTTGGAGTGATCTGCATCCATGGTCTGCAAAAAGAAAAAGAAAAAAAGAAAGAAGTCACAGGGAAAAAGTGTTACAGAGCAGCAGTAAAACTCCAGCCACAGGAGCAAAGCTGATCAGCTGCCAGAGCCATCCCACAGGGCCTCTGTCTGCAGGGACCTGCAGGGCCTGGAGGAAAGGGGAGTCCCAGGCTCTGCAAAAGGGAGAGCTGCAACATGCTGGGGAAGCACAACCAGCAGCAAAATGTCTTCACCAGGAGGGCAGCAAGAGAGACACGGGGGGGGGGGGAGGTTCTGGGGATGGGGGAGATGCACACTGGGGAGGATGGGCAGAGCGGACTGGGCTCAGACTGCTGGCACTGACAATGCCTGACAGCTCCTCCAGCTTCCTGGGAAGGAGGAGGGGAGTCCTGGGCTGGAAATGATTCCTCCACCTCAGCACAGGGTGGGAGACGGCATCTCCTGAGCACCCTGGTGAGTCCAGCGGTGCTGGAAACCAGGTCTTGGGTGGAGATCGGCCTCCCCAGCACTGTAGTAGGAGGGGACTCACCTTCAGGATGTTGGTGACAGTCGGCTCGGCCCTCAGGATGAGTCTGGGGTTTGGCTGGATGTTGGCATTCTCTGCTGACTGCAACTGTGGAGCATCTTCCCTGTCTGCTTTGCTGGTGATCCACAAAGAGAGGCTCTTGAGTAGGAATTCTGTCACTCTACCCCCCTCTTCCTCGAGACTCAGCCCCCCACCACCCCAAAGGGAAAGCCACCACCAAAAGCAAAGCCTCATCCCTCCAGGCCAGGATGTCCCAGCTGCAGGACAGCCTGCAACACCACAGCTGCTTCACGCTCCCTTCCAGAAGGGCAGTGAGAAAAGGAGCCCCAACCCTGCTGGGCTACCCAGGTTCCACGAGGGCCATACCGTTTATCAGTCAGGTTGGTCATGTTGGCTTCGGAGAGCAGCCCCTGTTTGCTGCACTCCTGCAGGAGCAGACTCATGCAGTTGCAGCTGGAAGAGGAAGAGCAGAGCATCAGCCCCAGGGAAAGCCTTCCTGCTGTCCGAGCAGCGGGTGCAGACCTCCCCCCCACAGACCAGCAGAGCTATGTGACCATTTGCAGACCGGGACTCAAGCAGTCAGGGATCCTGAGCTGCCTGTCTGTCTCTGCTCCCCCATTCTGAGGGGGATGCAGGGCCAGAAGCAGCTCCAGACATCACAAAGCATCACCAACATACGGATCAGCTGTCAGACACTCACTGCCTTGCTCATTTGGCAGCACCAGCGCCTCAGGAAGAAGGAACCGGATCAGAAATCAGCGCTTCCCTTCATAGCACAAAAAGCTTCGCACACAGCTGCCCCATTACTGCAGCTCCCCACAGAGATGCTGGGGGCAGTGGGGCACAGACCAGCCACAGGCTCACGGTGCTGCAGTTGAGTCCTGGGCACACGAGCACTCACTTGCATCGTTGATCTGCTTTGTCAAGCAGTGGGGTCAGCTTCAGCAGGAACTCGAAGGCACAGTTCACGTCCTCTGTGAAATCCTGCCACGCACAAAAGGAGTGCTCAGCCTGCAGCACCACAGACGTGAACCCCCCTGTCCCTCCCACACCACCTCCCCACTAGAGGGAGGCTGTCAGCATGCAGACTGCTTCCCACCCCAGCCACCAGCACCATCGCAACAAGCATAGTGAACTCGCACACACAGTGCTGCAAACTGCTCCAAAGCGCAGCCCTCGAGACTCACCTTATCCCCATGGGGATAGTTCTTCAGTTCAACAAGGACCTGAGGGATCTGAAAGACACGGGGCACACAGACATGACCGAGAGGCAGACCCAGTGTTGCTGTCAGCACCTCCCAGCAGCACGGGCAGCAGGAGCTCAAACAAAACCTGCCTACAAGGAGCAGCTGCTCTGCCAGCCCAGCAGAAGGATTTTCTGGAGCAGCCTTTGCACCCTGGGGGCTGTCCTCCCAGCTCCCCACTGCAAAGCCCTTCTACCATCACAAGGAGCAGCAGGGCATGGCCAGGCAGGGAACAACGCCTGCAGAGCCCAGCATAGGCCAGAGCACGTCGGGCCCGAAATTACACATCAATCCCTTTTGTCTGGCACAAAGACAAGAAGCAAGGCAGACTGCTGCAGGGCTGCCCACCACCGAGCTGTGGGAGTGCCAGCCCAGAGCCTGCTTTGGCATCCTTCAAAGGCCGCAATTTCCCCCACAACTTCCTAAGAAAGCAAAACAAAGTGGAGCTGGGGCTGAAAAGATGCCCCAGACAGCAAAGTGTGTTGCAGGAGGGCTGCCTGTGGGCTCAGCCATCATGCGCATAGTCCAGACAGGATGAGCAGGGAACGATGTGGGAAAGGAAGACTAACTGGAAGGAGACAATCTTTGAGGACCCTTCTGACTGAAGCCATTCTGTGATTCTCCCAGTGCTCAACCAGGCTTCGGCACTCAGCAGGGGCCAGACATGCAGGGAAGGGTGCAGGGCTCAGCGCTATGCTCGCTGTGAAGCTAGGGCATACCTTCAGGAAGGTAAAGGCTGTCCACTTCAGCTCCTCTGTGCCCTCTGGGGACTCGATAAGGCCCACAAAACACGCCTTCCAGATCTCCAGCATGAAGAGCGGGGAGGGGATGCGCTGCGGGGCACACAGACAGGACCCTCCAGTACCCAATAACAAAGCAACTCTCTCAACCAAGCCCTGACCTCCCTGCAAAGCCACCGATGGGCTCGTGCTACTACCTAAAGCTTTGCCCATATTCCCAAATGAAGACCAGCCCTCCTTGCACAGGGCTGCAGTGCTGCCCTGGTGCCAAATGCCCCCCAGTCAACCCGAGCAGGATAAGAAGACACCACTTTTGTACCTGCATCCTCTTCACCATCATCAGCTGCTCCACCAGAGGCTGGATCTCTCCTGTGAGGTTCATGGTCCCCTCCAGCAGCACCACAGCATGCACAGTGGGGAAGCCAGTCTTGTTCAGCTGCTCAGAGCGAACTGATAGCATGGTGGGGATGCTGGATGAGAGACAACAGCACCGGGTCACTGGATGCTTGCAGGGATGATTCTTGCTCTCTCTGCCCCACCCTCCCTTCCCAGTAGGGCTGATTTTGGGCAAAGCCAAGTCCCCAAATCTCAGCCCAGGCCGCAGTGCACATAATGGAGCAGCTGAGGGATGGTGAGGGGCCCAAGGCACCCAGTCAGAGCCCTTTGCAGCAGGTTCCTAACTTGTCCCTTATTTCAGGGATTCTTGATGGCCCCGGCCCACAGCCAGCACAGGAGTCTGAGCTGGGAATGGACAGGAAAGCAGGGAGCCAATGAGGAAGGAGGCTCTCAGGCTTCCCAAGGAGGGCTCAGACCCATTTCACCCTCTGAACCCACGCCAGCAGCTACCTCTTGATGAGGGAGATGCAGTCATCAGCTTGGCTTCGCAGTGCGGAGTTGCTGAGGCCATTCAGACTTTCCTCTAGCTTGAGGAGGGATTGCTCGACGGCATTCCAGGAAGCTGGGGAGGGAGGGCAGGCGTTCAGTGGGGCAGGACAGTGACAGGATGAGAAGCCAGCAGGCTGGCTCTAATGCCCACGGCAAAGCAGAGGGGCTGCTGAGTCTGGGGCTCCCCGCCGAGCAGGAGTCAAAGCACCTCTGCAAACCCAAGCTGAGGATCTGCATGCCAGCCAGCAGCTCCCTGGCACGGCCTCTTGGCCAGGGGACCAAGCGGAGGTGCAGGGCCTTGCCAGGCAGGCTGGTGGAGTGCAGGACCTGCCACACACCCGGGAACAGCTCCCACAGCCTTCACATTAATTCTGTTCCTCTTCCAAGGGCAGCGTGGAGGGGAGGGGGCAGAGGGTGGCATGGAGCCAAAGAGGAGACTTTTACAGCAACAGGGCTGGAAGATGGATGGGCTTGGAGCCACAGGGACAATGCGGCAGGAGCTGGGCAGGGGGAAGGGAAGGTGGCAAGGACATCTCCAGCAGCAGCCGGGAGCAGAATATGGCCACTGGGCCCAGGGAGCAACGTACACGTCTCCTCCAGCTGGGCAATGTGGATCAGGGCTCGGTTCTTGGTGCTGCCGAGCATCTTCTCCAGCCGCTCCAGGCACATCTTCATCTGACCCTCTGCTGCCACCTGCTCCAGCATCTCCTTCACCTTCTCGGCGTAGAAGGCCGCGCAGCGCAGGAGCCAATTCAGGGCACTCATCAGTGCCCGGCACAAACCAATGCACTCCTCTGCCCGGCCATGGCAGCTGCAAGGAGAGAAAAACACAACCATGGGCCAGGCTACACCCCCATAGAGATCAAGGCACAACAGTGGGGCAGCCCGAGGAACCAGGCTACATCCCACGTGCCCAGCCCAGCACACTCAGCTCCTGGCTCCTCTGCCGCAGCCCTCAGTCTATGAGCATCCCTCCTGTGCCAGGGGAAATCAAGTGTACCCGGTGCAGACTCCTCTCTGGCCACTCAACTACAGGGAAACTTTCCAAGCCTCTAATCAAATTATCTTGCTAAGAAAGGCTCAGCACTGATCAATGTGTTCCAAGAGGTGAGCGCTTTCCCCTCCTGATGCACAAATCATCAGGGCCAGAAGTTTTGATCAAATTAAGCGGAGGATCAGATTAGGCAGGAACTGGATTAAGTCACCAGCTCTGCAGTTGGCCAGCAACGGCTCCTTGTCAACATCTGCGACTGATGCACATTCATTGCTGCTGCTTCGCTCCGTGTAATTGAAGAGCTGCTACCTTTAGCCCTGCTTACCCTCCCATTCACCCACACCGCCTGCCTCTCCGCAGCAGCCTCCCAGCAGAGGCTGTCAGGGGTTAACAGGAAGATTTCTCAGCTTTCTATAAAAGTTTTTGTGGCCTGAATTGTCTCCCCTGGGTCCTGCGACACCAGCGGAAGAGCATGGAGCAAAACAAGGCAGCTGCATGAAGCGCCTGGGGCAGCGCAGGCAGAACCACGAGCACTGGCAGCCAGGGCCCTGGGAAGCCACAGAGGCCACACAAGAGAAATAAAACGCAGAGGGGGCAGAAACCCTCAGGTTTTGGGGCTTACACCAACCTGAGCTGAGCAGAAGTATTGTGGAGGAGGTCACAGCCCAAAACAGGTGGGATTCTCACAGCCTCCCACAAAGCCAGCGGGGTTCTGGGCTCCCCCTGCCTTGTCCATGCTGACATCTCAGCCTAGAGCAGCTCAGGAGGAGAGCTGGGATGGGAAATGGCCTCCTTCTGCCAGAGCAGGGACCACACAATGGGGTGAGCGCCAGGCCCTGGGGGAGCTGCAGGCTGTGCAAGGGCTGCATCGTACCTGAGGCGGTCGCAGAACATGTCCATGATCTCCAGCAGCGACTGCACACACAGGTCCCGGGAGAAGTCATCGAACTACAGCAGAACAAAGAGGGATTTCAAACAGGGGCTGCCAAGCTCCAGCAGCCCCAAGAAACAACCGTCAGAAGAATGAGAACTGGGTCAGGGCTGTCCCTCAGTTGGGTTGCACCCTTCCGGGGCAGCTGAAAGCAATGGGGCCACAGCAGTGGGGCTGAGACCGCATTTCTGAGCAGTCTCCCTGAGATGCAGTGGGGGTTGGAGCTCCATTTGCAGCCCCCCCCTGCTCCCCATGGGCTGCACTGACACCACAGTGGCTCGGCGCCAGCCCGTGTCCCCACCTCCAGCTCGGTGGGGCTGGCAGCGAGCACCGACAGCTCGAGTGGCCACGGGGATGGCAGCAGCGCCGCTGCCGCCTGCTCAGCTGAGCAGATGGGGCCACCCCACTGAGCCGGAGCTGGCCTGCGGGCCTGCACTGAGCCCACGCTGCTCTGAAGGAGGAAACCACGGCTGTCAAGGTCAGTGCTTCTCCACCAGCCTCACCACAACGGGCAGTGACAGAGAGCGCGGCCCTGCGCTGCCTCTGCCACCCCACTGAGGGGCTGACCCTACTGAGGGGCTCCCCAGCGTGCTCACAGCGCAGCTCCCGGTGCTGGCAGTGTGGGGGGAGGCAGAGCAGGAGCCTGCAGGGCCCCACAGGGCTCAGGGATGCAGCTTCCCCTCCTGCAGCACACAGGACCGTGCCCAGAGCAGAGTGGGAGCTGCCGGTGGGCTGTCCCCAGAGGGCTCACACCCTGCTCCACGCTGTCTGCCCGCTGCTGACTCAGCACAGGATGTCATTTTACACTTGACCTATATTTGGTGAGAGCTGTGCGACGGGAAATGGATACTCGGATGGCAGGTAAAGAGAAAAGCCTCAGCCAGCAGCTGTCAGAGCCGTACCTTGCTGATGGCCGTCAGCACCGTGGAATAAGACACCATCTACGAACGGAACAGAACACCAAAACAACGGCATTGGAAAAGCAGGGAGGCAGTGGGTGCTGCCCGCGAGCACAGCGCTCACAGCTGAGGGGCACTGAGGTCAGGGCACGGCCCCACTGCCTGTCACCGCAGCCGGGGCGCTGACCCGGCACAAACCCAAACAGACATTTTTAGGTGACCGCTGATTTGTTTCACACAAACTTTAGGCAGCATTAAACGCTGCAGTAAGGAAGCACGGAGCTCCCGGGCAGCACAGAGGCTCCTGGAGGACGAGGATTTCCACCCTGCGTGCAGCAGGCAGAGGTTATTTACAGAAACAACCCCGCCCTGGGCACACGCTGAGCCCCCCACCCTGTCTGAGCCAAGCACAACGCCTGCAAGGTGCAGACATTGGGGTGTTTGGGTTCTTTGCTTGTTAATTGGGGCCGTGAGGCAACACCCAGCAGCGCTGCAATGTGAGACGGTGTGCGGGGAGAGCCATTACCTGGGAGCTGATCGCATATTTCAGGTAGGACAAGATGAGTGGGTTCGGAGATGGCCCGATCATCGCCTGCTCCAGCAGAGCCTCTGCAAGCAAAGAGAGGGACCTGTGGCAGGCAGCACACAGCGTGGGGACACACAATGTTTCTGCTCTCACCCACAGGAAAGATGGCAAAGACAACTCGTGCCAAGCACAACAGCTCTGCACAACAGCCCTGCACAACAGCCCTGCACAACAGCTCTGCACAACAGCTCTGCACAACGCCTCCCTGAAACTCATCCGATCCCCAAAGCTCCTACTCCTCAACAGCAAAAGGTAGCAAAGAATTCAGGCACCACCAGCAGCCTCCTGCTCATTCACCTCTGCCCTGGGCTCAAAACTGCACCTGCTGCTCTCCAAACGCCCTCCTCCAATTCCTCCCACCTCCTGCCCAGGAGGTTCAGGCATCCACCACCACCACCACCTCCTTTCTGCTCTGGTACCTGGGGCTGGGCTGCGGGCACACGGCCGCTGTCGGCCAGGATGGTTCCTGTGCGTCTGGCACTCCCTGCCGCTGGCAGCCACCCAGAGAGGCTGGAGGGGCTCTGCCCGCCCTATCTGCTCAGTCAAGCCTTTAATTGACCATTTGAACTATAGCAGAGTGCAGGAACCACCTCCCCAAATCAGGCCCTGGGCTGTGGCACGGGCTGTAAGTAGGTCAGGGCACCCAGATGTAGAGAGGGACAGGCCAGGATCCCGCAGCCAGCACAGAGCAGAAGCCGTCTGCAGGAGACACCTCAGATCCCGGCAGAAGGCTGCGACCGCGGCCAAACGCAGCTCAGCACGAGGACAGAAGGCTGACGGCAGCCGTCCCCTCCCCATCTAATCGGGGAGCGTCAACACGAGCCAGCCACATGCTGTCACCCACTGCAGGCACGTCAGCATCGATTTGCTGGGCAGTGCCGTGATCTGGGCGGCTCGTGCCAGGTTTTCCTCCTTTGTGGTTGAAATGCGAAAGGCACGAGGGAGGATGAGCTGGGGGGGAGGATGAGCTGGGGGGGGATGGCTTGGAGAAGTGCTCCGTGGATGCATTAAGAGGAGAACACCACCACCGCTGAACTGCAGGCTCAGCATTGTAAGCCACAACCTGGTAACAATTATAGTGGTAGGTTAGAATAGGTGGGAAAGGCCACCTCAGAAGCACAGAGGTGCTTTTTCCCTTTAAACACCCCAGTGTGATGCTCCAGCAGCGCTTTGTGTTTGTTTATCCTGGGCTTGCAAACACGTTCTGCCTGTCCAGGATAAAAAGAAAACACAAAAACCCAGCAGCGTGTTTCTATAACAGGAAGGCCGGCAAATCTTTAAACCAGGTGGGTACAGAACCCGGCTGGGCTGCAGACAAACGGCCTTGAATGAATGGGGGCAGGGAATGAAACGCTCAGACATGGGAGCAGGAAGCAGCGCTGGGGGCCTGGAGCGGCACCGCCAGCCCTGGGCTATGGGCATCCATAAGGGTGGGGGTCCCAGCCCTGCGCCATAGCTACCGCTGGGCGCCCATTGAGGCCACATTAAGGCTGCAGCCCCCCCCCGCCCCCCGGACCTGCCAGGTTGAGGATGTCCCATGTGGCTCCGCGGGGGAAGAAGCGCTTCATGTTGATGGCCCATTGGTAGTCGCTCCAGCGCTCCTTCCAGGCCTGCAGGATGGCCTGCTTCAGGTTCACCACCTTCATGGCTGCGCTCTGTGGGAACGGAGAGGCCTCAGGGCCGGCCCTCGGGGCACCGCAGCGAGAAGCGGAGCCGGGAGATCGCTCTCCATCCTCTCGGCCCCGCTCCCGGCCCGCAGGCCTCGGCCGCAGCGCTCCTCACCCGCCGGCTCCGCTCTCTCAACGCCTGGGCACCGCCATGTTGGAGCCCGCCAGCAAGCCGGGCTCTGATTGGACGGCGGTGCGGCGCGGAGCTTGCTGGGAGATGTAGTTCAAAGAGGCCTCGTGGGAAGAAACGCGCGGGGTGTGCAAAACGTGGGGGGGGGCGTGTGCAAAATGGGGCCGTGCGGAACGGGGGGGGGGCGGGGAAGCAAAGGGGGGGAACACGGCGTGCAAACGGGGGGGGTGCAAGGGTGGGGGTGTGCAAAGGGGGGGGGGGTGCAAACATGGCGCCCTGCAAGCAGGGGGATTGCAAAGAGAAGCTTTGAGTTTGCAAGGAGCGTGTGTGCAAATGGACGGGGGTGCACGTGTGGGGTGTGCAGGGCGGGGGGGTGCAAGCAGAGATTGTGATTGGTTGGTTTGGGAGCGCACAAGCACTGCATGCAAATGTGCGTGTGGGTGTGCAAATGCAAGGGGATGCAAACAGCGATCTGAGAGAGGGGGGCTGCAAGTGTGTGAGATGGGGGCGTGCAAGCAAAGTGTGCAAAGGTGTGAGCAAACAGGATGGATGGGCAGGAAGGGCTGTGCACACACAGATGGGTGTGCAAGGAGGGGTGCAGGCACACGGCTTGGGTGTGCATGGATGCACATGCATGTGTGTGTATGTATGTATGTGTGTATATGCATGTGTGTGTATGTATGTATGTGTGTATATGTATGTGTGTGTATGTATGTATGTGTGTGTATGTATGTGTGTGTATGTATGTATGTGTGTATATGTATGTGTGTGTATGTGTGTGTGTATATGTATGTGTGTGTATGTATGTGTGTGTATATGTATGTACGTGTGTATATGTATGTATGTGTGTATATGTATGTCTGTGCTCACGGATACACAGGCAAAATCCCAGCAGGATTCCCGTTGCCGTGGCAACCAACAGATGGGGAGCGGGTGGGGGCGGGGGGCTGCATGCTGAGGGGGGGGGCAGCACCTCCAATCTGCTGCCATGCAGCCCCACAGCTCAGCACCCAGCAAAGCCCCCCCAGGGCCGTGGCAGCAGCCCCTCCTGCCCCATAACAGGCCGATTCCCCCCCTCACCCCCCCCTGCTGTGCTCGGGGGTCTCCGTGGCCCCTTAATTCCCGTGTTAATCATTCATGGGGCCGGGGCTCGCGGGCGGCCGCAAATCCCCCATGGCCGCAGCCGGGATTAGCGGGTGAGCTGCGGCCCAGCCGGCGAGGGGCCCGCGGGGCCGGGGGGGGCCCTATTCATGAGGACGGATTTCCTGTGCCGGGGATGGGGCTGGGGGGGGTCCCGCAGCTGCCGAGGGGGAAGCGGACACTGAGGGCTGCGGGTGGTGGGGGGCCGAGCGGCAGCAAAGGCCTCATAGAGGTACAGGCCTGGTGGGAGCGGGACGCGCCATGAGACCCCCCCTCCCATAAAAAAGAAGTGAACCCCCCCGTTATCCCCAGAGGGACCCCGCTGCCACGCAGAGCTGTGGGTGTGGGGTTGGGGGGCGGCTCAGCTCCCACCCCCCCCCCTTATGCTGGGGAAGGCGCCGGGGCCTGGACCCGGCTTGGAGCTTGGCAGGGAGCCGCGCACAGCTGCCTGCAGCCGGGGGGGCCGGAAGGGGCTGGGGCCGTTCCCAGCAGGATGATGGGGGGGGGGGGGGGCACTGAGGGGGCGGTGACCCCACCACCCCGACCCCTGTGCTGCTCCCCTCCCCCCATAGTGCATAGGGTTACGTTGTGTCACAGGGACACCCCCCCAGCAGGGCGGCCAGGGGCTGCAGGTTGGGCTGGTTCTGGTTCCCCCCCCCATCCCGCAGGGTCCACATCCCACACGGGGGGCGATGCAGGGACAAGGGACGAGGATGGGCAGAGCCGGGCGCACCCCACAGGGGGGACACAGGCGGCCCCCGGCCCTGCCTCAGTTTCCCCAGCACCCCCCCAGGTGGGGGGCAGCGGCTCAGCCCAGCCCCGGTGTTATCACAGACAGCCGGGGTGCGCTGTGTTTGCTGAGGATAAAGTGTACGGCGCAGCACGGCGGGGCTGGGGGCACCAACAGCCTGCACTGCCACGCTGGCAGCCCAGCTGCAGGGAGGAGCAGGGGGGAGGATATGGGGGCTGGGGGGGCACAACAGGACCGGGGGGAGCAGGAGGGGTGACGGGGTGGTGGGGGCTGCGGGGATCAGAGGGACACGGAGCTGCGGGGACAGAGCAGGGCAGCACCACGAGCAGGACTGGGGTGGGAATGGGAAAAGCCATTTGTGGCTGTGCCAAAGGGACCCCATCCCCGGGCACTGCCGTCCCTTGGGTACCACCGTGCCACCGTCCTCTGGGTGCCCCTTCCACGTCCCCATCCTCTGGGTGCCCCCCCGAGCAACCGCAACCCCCGGGGCTGCCGTGGGCTCGGCTGTTCCCGACCCATCGCTGTTCCAATGCGCTGGGCGCCCCCTTCCCCTCCGGGCTGTGGGGTGGGAACCCCCCGCCATGACAGCGGCCCTTTAAACCCGAGCACGATGGGAAACGTAGTCCGGGAGGGGGTGGGGGCAGAGCGCGGGGGCTGCTGGGATAGAGGTGGGGTGGGACGGGAGGGTCGCGGGCTGCAGGTCGGATCCCCCCGGTTCCGTCCCCGGTGACCCCCATAGCGCACGTGGCCATCCCCGGCCGCACGGGCTGCCCCGCACCCCCCGGCCCCGCCGACCCCGCTGTGCTGCGGGGCAGCGCCGGATCCACCCGGGGGACACGGCGGGGTCTGGGGGCGGCGCGGCGCCATCGCGGGGCCTCCGACCCCCGCCGTTCCCCGTCGCCGCCCCCATCCCGGCTGGGCTCCGTCCCCGGCCCCGTTCGCTGTTCGCTCCCCACGGGCACCGCCGTCACCTCCCCACGCAGCGCCCCACGGGCGCCATCCCCGCGCCCCTCGACCCCCGTCCGTTCACCCGCCGCCCGTTCTCCGCTCCCCGCCCCCCACGGGACCCCCCCCCCCCATCCCTCGGGGCCCGCGGGGAGCGCGCAAAGAGCGCGCAAGGGGCAGCGCGCAGGGAAGGCGCAAGGAGCGCGCAGAGGCGCGGCGGGGCTGCAGGGAGCGGCTGCGGCCGGCGGAGGGGGCTGCGGCCGCGGCGGAGCGGGCGGGCGGCGCGGCGGGGCCGGGGGAGGAGCCTGGAGGAGCCGTCGGCCGCCGCCGCCGCCGCTGCCGTGCGCCCCGCTCGGCCCCGCTCCGCTCCGCTCTTCTCCGCGCTCCGCCCCGGCCCCGCTCCGCGCCCCGCACGGCTCCGCGCTCAGGTACGGCCCCGCCGCGACCGTGATTACCGGGTGGGCCCCCGCGCGGCCCCCGCTGAGCTCGGCGCAGGGTCGGGGCGTGCAGCGGTGGGGGTTGGGGGGAGGGGGGGGGGGGGCCGGGAACGGGAGTGTGGGGGGGGAGCGCGCACCGAGCGCGCACCGGGAGGGGAAATGCGGGGCAATGCGGATGGAGGGTCCGTGCGCCTTATTGGTGCGGATCGGACGGGAAGGGAAAAATCGGAGCGTTCGGCGGAGAGCGGGGGGGGGAGGGGGGGGGCGGACGGACCGAACCTTCAGCGCTCTGCCCGCGCCCCCCCACCCGCTCTACAGCGCGGGGCTGTGCGGGGCCGCCGGGAGCCATAAGGGGGGGGAGGGGGGGGGCCCCGCACGTCGCCCCCCCCCCCCCCCACCTCCGTTCTGTTCCTCCACCCCCCCAGCGGCGGCTGCGTGGCTGCGCCGTGCCCGTGGGCCTGCAGCGCTCCGGGCCGGGGCCGTGTTGGAAAGGGGGGGGGGGGGGGGGGGGCCGTGCCGTGCCGTGCCCCGTGGCCGTCCCCGCCCCGCGTTTGGCAGCCGGCGCCAGGAATGTCGTGACGATCTGTGAAATTTTTGTTTCCCCCCCTTTTTTTTTTTTCTATTTTTTTTTTTTTTTAATCTATTTTTTTCATCCCCTGGACGCGCCGCTTCGCTCCTTTTTTTTTTTTTTCCCTTTTTTTTTTCTCATTTTTTTTCTCTCCTTTCCCCCCCCCCCCCCCCTTTTTTTTTGTGTGTATGTGTGACCGTGTGTATCTGCGCTGCTTTTCGCGGGGGGGTTGGAGGTGGTGCTCCCAAACACCGCGCTCGGGGTTGCGGGAGGGGCGTGGCGGGGGCTGCCCTCCCCGGGCCCTGCCCCGCTCCCGCACCGTGGGGGGGGTTTGGGGGTCAGAACCGCTTCGTGCACCCCCATCTCCCACCCCCCGCCCCCAACCTCCGGCCTCGGGGAGGAGCGCGGAGCTGCGGGCAGCGCTGGGGAAACTGAGGCACGGGCCAAGGTCACCCCCGCGCGGCGTCCCCCGACCTTCAGCCGTGTGCGCGGGGTGACACCGCCGTGACCGAGCGCCGGGGGGGCGGGGGGGACACGGCCGCGCTCACCCCGCGTGACCCCGGTGCGGGGCGAGGAGCGGAATCGATGCGGTCCCCGGCGGATCCCGTTCGGGGTGCGCAGCGCGGGGCCACCCCTCCCACCCCTTGAGGGGGTCTTGAGGGGGGTGGTGCGCTCCGGAGCTGAGCCCCCGCCCCGTGCGCCGCGCTGCGCTGCATTGGGGGGGTCCCGAGGGGCGGTGTGTGCCATGCTGGGGGGGGGCGAAGCGTGCAGCCCCTCCCCGCAGCGCTGTGCGTGGGGTGCGCGGTGCCGGCGGGTCCCCCTCCCGTAGCAGCGCAGCCCCGCACCCCCCTTTTGCTCGCTGCGCACCGTGGAGGGCTCGGCGCAACCCTCCTTCCCACCCCTACCCTGCAGCGCTGGGTGCTGCGTGGCGGCGGGCGCACGGCCCCGGCCCTTCCTGGGGGGGGGCTCGGCACCAGGAAGCCGCCCCCTCCCCGCCACGCACTGTCCCGGGGTAAGGAGAGCAGAGGAGAGGCGGCCGCCGGCAAAGCCCGGAGCAGCGCAGATGGACGGGACGGAGCCCGGGACCCCCTCCGCCCCCCCAGCCGCACACACACCCCAAAGGCGCAGAGTGGGGCTGGGCGGGTGGGGGCACGGCGGTTGCACCGGGGTCGGCGACACGGTGACAGGGGGACACGGGCTGCATTGCCAGGCGCAGCGTGGGCACCGAGGTGTGCGGTTTGAGCATCAGCGGGCACCGTTTGGGTGTCACCGGGTGCAGCTCGGTGTCACCCGGGTCTGCTTTGGTGTCACCGGGTTCAGTTTGGGCATCGCTGGGCACCGTTTGGTGTCACAGGGGCGGTTTGGTGTCGCCGTGTGTGGTTTGGTGTCACCAGATACGGTTCGGTGTCACCCCCAGCCCTCGGCACTGGGCTCACTGCAGGACCGCCCCCTCCCCGTGCCAACACCCCCCCCTCTGTGTCCCACCCCCCCCCCGGCATTGCCCACACCCACGCACCTCGTGGCACGATGCTGGCGCTGTCCCCAACCCACGACCCCACAGTTCGTCCCCTCCCAGCCCACTCAAACCGGAGCCCCCCGTTGCTCTCCCCGATTTAGTAACGTCCCGAGCCCCGTGCCAGAATAGCTCCCGGCGTCCCGGCACACGCGGGGCTCAGCGCTGGGGATGGGGGGCACCCACAGAGCTGGGGGGCCTCCAGCCGTCCCGTGGCATTCATCACACCCCATGGTTACCATTGGGCGTCGTGGAGACTCGGTGCTGCTGGCACCGGGCACCTGCTGCACTGCTGTGCGATGTGGGGTCAGGATGGGGAAACTGAGGCACGGGGGGTGCAGAGCTGGGCTGGTCACCGTGGGGTTTGTGGCTGTGACCTCCATCCCGTTGGGGACATGCTGGAGGTGTGAGGATGCTGCAGGCAGGTCACTATCCATCACCACCCGTCCTCACTCTGCGGTGGCTGCGCAGCCCCTGCTGCTGGGCTCGGCCATCCCATCCCACAGCCCGGCCCTGACCCCAGGCCGAGGGGAGGGGATGCAGCAGTGGGTGCCGGGTGCCCCTGATGTCAGCCCCATGGCATCCCCTCCTCGGGGCTGCCCAGCTGCTGCTCATGCCGGGGATTCCTGCAGCCTGCCGGCACGCGGCACGGCCACCGAGCGCCCACAGGGTGACAGGGTGGCACCGGGCAGGGACACGCGTGTGGCACCGAGTGCAGCCGTGCACGTGGATGCCGGCGTGTGTCGGTGCTGCCGGGTTTGCCGTGTCACGGTCCCGCCTGCCGCTACCGCTGGGTTTGGCCGGCACGGCGCTGTAGCGTGTGGCGCGGTGTCACCGTGGGCAGGGCCGTGTCACCGTGTCACCGTGCCGGCGCCCATGCAGCGGGATGTGGCCGCGGTGCCCACCGCCGTCTGCCCGTCGCCCTGCCCCCCCCCTCGCCGTGCTAATCACACTAATTGGCACCCGGCTAAAGCGCTTAGGCCCTCACCTCCCTGACCCAGATAGCAGCTGGCCAGGGGGAGGGGGCAGCGGGACCCCCGCGCCCATCTGTGCCAGGGATGGGGACACGGCCGGGGCCCTGCGGGGTGTCCTGCGAGCGGGTGGCAGCGATGCGCTCACAGTGGGGGCCGTCCCTGTAGAGGGGGGTCCGTGGGCACCGCTGTGCCGTGGGCAGGGGGTGCCGGGGGGGGGCTGCGCTCCCTGAGCCGCCCCACGCGCGGACTTTGCCCCCAGTTGTTTTGCAGCGCGCAACCGCCCGACTCAGCAGAAACGCGCCCAGGTGTGGGGCTGGGCCGAGGGGCGCGGGGGGGGGCCCCCACCTTTGGGCGCTGCGCCCAGGGCCGTGTCGCCGTGTCCCCCCCCCCGCCTTCCAGCCCCGCATCGAGGCCCGCGGGGTGGGGGCGCGGCGCTGCCGTGGGGCTGAGACCCGACGCGCTCGGTGCACGTGTCCCGCGGGAGCCGCCTCCCGTCCGTCCGTCCTTCCGTCTGGGTGGCTGCTGTCTGTCTGTCTGTCTGTCTGTCTGTCTCTCTCGGCGATTCCTCGAGCGCGGGCGGCCTCACCCGGGCGCTGGGTGCCACCGAGCACCGTCCCGGGGGGGTCACGGGGGCACTGGGCGGCACCGAGCGCCGAGCCGTGCGCGCTGCCGTGACCTCTCCGCCCGCCGCCCGGAGGGGAAGCGGAGGCAGAGGGCGGTGGGTCGGGGGCAGCGCTGCGCGCACCCGGAGGGTCGGGGCCCTGCGCGCTCCGGGGGGGGGGGGGGGGGTCCCGGGAAGGGGGGGCGGGGAGGGCCGTGCCCACGGGGCCGCGCAGCGCTGGCGCTCGGCCAGTGCCTATACTTGGAAGTGTCGGCGCGGCGTTCCCATATGGAACAAACATTTGCTGCAGCCCCCGGCCGCGCTCCGTAGGTACCGCCCGCGGAC
Organism: Excalfactoria chinensis; assembly: GCF_039878825.1. Classification (NCBI taxonomy): domain Eukaryota; kingdom Metazoa; phylum Chordata; class Aves; order Galliformes; family Phasianidae; genus Excalfactoria; species Excalfactoria chinensis. The sequence goes on along the minus strand of NC_092848.1, from coordinate 781,708 downwards.
GGCCCCAAAGCCCGGCCTGGAGCCGCGGCCCCAAACCCCGCGATGTGCCTTGGGGGGGGGGTCACCGCCACCACGACGCGCACCCCCACCCCGGGTATCCCCCAGTGCCGCGAAGGGCGGCACCGCGCACCCATGGGCGCAGCATCCTTTGCTCTGCCGGCAGCGCGGTCGGGTTCCCCAGATGGAGGGGGGCCGGGGGGACCGGGGGGGGGGTCGGGTCTGCTGCACCGCCGCCGCGCTCGAAATCCGCCGGAGGAATTCCTGCCGCCGCCAAGACAAACGTGACCTACTTTCTGCCCGGCCCCGCACCGCGCTGCAGCCCCAGGGCCGGGCACGGCGCCCACCAGGCGCGGGTGGGGGGCCCCCACCGCCGCACAGCCCCCAAATGGGGCGGGATTTGGTGGGGGGGGGGGAAGCTCGCGCCGAGCCAGGGCCCCCCCGGTGCCGCTGGAGCAAATGGGGCGGAGGGGTGGGTGCTGGGATGTGTGCTGGGGGGGGGCAGGGCGGTGTGAGCTTCTGTTTCTGGCGGTGGATGGGGGGAGTGTGGGGGCGCCGAACCCCCCCCCGGCCCCACGGTGCCATCTCATTGCAGCAGGAGTGCTCGTGGAGGAGGCAGTGCCCAGCAGCCCTCGGTGCCCCCCACCCCTGTAAGTCCCCCCTGCAAATCCCTCTTGGTGCTCCAAGGAGGCCCTGGTGGCCCCCCCAACCTTCCCCGTGCTCACACCTGCACCCAGTGCTGCGCTCTTGCACGGACACGTTGTGCATACTCCTGTGTGCTCTTGCACGGCGCTGCACACTTGTGTATGCACTCGCACACGCTGCAAGCTCCTCCCCACCCAACGTTCTTGCACAGCCCTGCCTGCTCCTGTGTGCTCTTGCACACCGCTGCGCTCCCACCCAGCCCTGCACACCCTGCACTGCTGTGTGCACCCTGCAAGCCTCCGCTCGCTCCATGTGTTCTTGCACGTCCCTTTTGCTCCCACCCAGCCCCACATGCTCTGTACACCATTGCCACGCTGTTGCACACCGTTGCACGCTCCGCTTAGCCTTGCACACCCCATGCACTCTGCACCGTGCATGCTCAATGCAATGCACAGCCTTGCACATGCTGTGTGCTCACCCAGCCCTGCTCAGCATTGCACACTGCATGCAGTCCCACAGCTGTGCACCCTGCACACTGCTGCGTGCTGTTGCACACTCCTGCACACCCCGTGCTCACCCCACACCCTGCACACCGCTGTGTGCTCCACGTGGGCTCAGTGTGCTCTATCTATGCAGGCCCCCCCGGGATGCTGCAGGGAGCCCAGCACTGAGGTGGGCGCCATGGGGCGCGCATCGTAGCCCCCCCCCCCGCCGTGGCCCCCCCTGCGTGTGGCACCGGTGGCGGAGCCCACTCTGCCGGTGCTGGGCGCTCCTTGATGGAATTGCGGTGAATGGAACAGAAGCCCAGCACCCTGGACCCGCTGTCGGAGCCAGAGGACACCCGGTGAGACCCCGCTGGGCTGCGTCCCCCCCATTGTGTCCCCTTAGCCTGCAGCTCTGCTCCCCGTGTGTCCCCGTGCCATGCACGGCGCTCTGTGTCCCCGCACACCCCCATGTCTGTGTCCCCATGTGTCCCCGTGTGTCCCCGTGCCCTCTGTGCCCCGCTGCCCCACTTGTGCCTCCGTGCACTCGGTGTCCCTGCAGCCCCCGCATCCTGTGCCCCCCACCCCCTGCATCCCCATATATCGCCCTCACCCCCACTATCCCCACGTCCCTGTGCCCCCCGATCACCCTGTGGCCCCCACGTGTCTGTGCCCCATGCACACCCATCCTCAGCCCTCCCCCACCCGAGCCCCCCCAGCCTGGGCCCCCCACCGGCCCTGCCAGCACCCGGGGCTATTTTGGGAGCGCGGTGGCGGCTCACGTGCCCTGGGGGGGCCAGGCCTGGGGTCACCTTGGGCTGCCACTTGTCTCCCCCCACAGCTCCCAGCCCTGCTTCCCCATTTGGGGCAATGGGGCACCCCTGGGTGCTGCCCCCACCCCCCACTGGGTGCCATCCCCGTGGCGCTGGGTCCTCTCTCTGCCCATGCGCGTGTGCAGGGGGGGGGGTTGAGGCGCAGACCCCCACTGCCGCCTATTGGCTGCGCCCGCTGATGTCACTTCCCTGTGAGCCAAAAGGACATTTTGTCTTTGACTGTAAATGAGAGCCCCTCCCCCACCCTTCCCTGCCCTTCCCCCACTCGCTTCCCCCACCCACCCATCCACAGCCCCCCCCCTTCAGGCAACGCCGTGTCCCACATTGGGGTTCCCTGGAGTCCCCCCGTTACCCACAGGGCTGCAGCACGGTCTCCACGCATGGCGTCAGCCCCCTGAGACCCCCCCACGGCTGGGAGGCATGAGTGGGGTGCAAGGAGGGTTTGGGGTCACACTGTTCCCCCCCCCCCAGGTGGCTGGATGGCAAGCGCAAAAGAAAGAGCAGCCAATGTTTGGTGAAGAGCAGCATGTCAGGTACGGGACCCCCCCGGTCCCTCTGGTAACCCCACATCACCGCCGGGACCCCCACGTCACCCCACTGCGCCCCCCAGCACCCTGCTGTCCCCATGCACCCACATCCCTGCTGGGGCTGCTCAGCGCCCCCAGAGACCCCCCCAGGTGCCACTCATCTCTGCGGGGTCCCCTGGGTCCTACAGGCACCTCGTGTCCCTCCCAGCACCCCAGGGTCCCTGTGCACCCTCAGGACCGCGGCGTCCCCTTTACCCAATGCCCCCACTGACACCCCATTGTCCCCCACATCCCACCTCCCCAAGGGTTCCTCCCACATCCCTGCTGGGTCCCCAGGGATCTCCTGCACCCCACATTTCTTATGTGCCCCCAGGGTCCCTCCTGCATCCCTGCTTGGTGCTCGGGGTCCCCACACACCCCCTGTCCATTATGGGCCCCCAAGAGTCCCCGTTGACCCATATCTGCGTTGGATCCTCAGGGGTCCCCAGTGCCCCATGTCCCTGCTGGGTGCTGCCCCCCCGGTGGCACTATAGGGCCCAGCAGTGCAGTGCAGGGGGAGATAAGGGGGCCCGGGGCGGGCACTGACCCCGGGGCTGGGCACCAGCCCTGCCCCATTCCCCAGCGGGGAGCGGCTGGCGCCGGCAGGATCCGGGGGGGAGGGGTAGGGGGGTGCCAGCCCTCCCCCTCCCTGTCTGTGTGTGCCCCTCCCCCTGCAGGGTGGGGGGGGGGGTCCCTGGAACTAATGGGGGGCAGTGGGGGTCCCTGTGCAGGTGCTCTGTGCCTCAGTTTCTCCGTGAGGTCGGCGCTGAGGGGGCGGCCCCGCAGCGGGGGACCCCGGACAATAGCAGACAGTGGGGCCATTGTGTGCCCAGGGGATGCCCCCCCCCCACCACAGCCGGCCTGGAGAATGGGTGCTTTATTGCTGCGGGGGTCATGGAGCCCCCCAGCTGTTAACCCTTAAACTGCCGGCAAATCCCCACTGGGTTCCCCGCACCCCACTTCCTTCCTGGCACCCCTGGGGCCCCCGAACCCCGTGTCCATTCTGGGGGCCTGCAGTGGGGTGGGGGCAGCATTCGGGCTCAGGGCAGAGGGGAAACTGAGGCACCGAGGGGGGCTCTGACGTGTCCCCCCCCAGGGTACATCCCTAGTTACCTGGACAAAGATGAACAGTGCGTGGTGTGCGGGGACAAAGCCACCGGCTACCACTACCGCTGCATCACCTGCGAGGGCTGCAAGGTGAGGGGCTGTGGGCTGCAAAGAGGGGGGAGGAGGGGGGCGACACCGTGACCGAGGGGTCTCACTGTGACCCCCCCAACCCCCACCCCAGGGCTTTTTCCGTCGGACCATCCAGAAGAACCTGCACCCCACCTACTCCTGCAAGTACGATGGGTGCTGCGTCATCGACAAGATCACTCGCAACCAGTGCCAGCTGTGCCGCTTCAAGAAGTGCATCTCCGTGGGCATGGCCATGGACTGTGAGTGTGCCAGGGGGGGTTGGGGTCACAACCTCAGCTATAGGGCACAGAGGAAGCTCAGTGTGGGGTGAGCAGGGAGCATGGTGCCTCTGCAGGACCTGGTTGGGCGGCTTAGGGTGCCCGCTATGGGGCTAAGCTGGGGAGCGCCCAGTGTGTAGACCCATAGGGGGTCCTTGGGACCCTTTTGGAGATGCAATTTGGGCGCATGGGATATGTGCACGCCATGGGGCAGATAGGGGTTCCTGATGTGGCCATAGAGAAAATGAGGGTGGGCAGCACAGCCAGTGGTTCCATGGGGCGTTTTGGGGGTTGGTTTTGCAGCTGTGGGAGCAGTTGGGGAGGACCCGATGTGCGCACGGTGTGGGGCAGGTCGGGGCGCCCGGTGCAACCGTGGGGCAGTTTGGAGCAGCCAGCAGCGCCGGGCTGTGGGGTTGTGCTGATTGTCACCCTGCAGTGGTGCTGGACGACTCGAAGCGCGTGGCCAAGAGGAAACTGATCGAGGAGAACCGGGAGAGGCGGCGCAAGGAGGAGATGATCAAATCGCTGCAAGCACCGACCCAGCCCCAGCGCAGAGGAGTGGGAGCTGATCCACGTGGTGACCGAGGCGCATCGCAGCACCAACGCGCAGGGCAGCCACTGGAAGCAGAAGAGGAAATTCCTGGTGAGGGCAACGCAGGGCTCGGAGTTTGTTCGAGTTGCTAAGTTGCTAAGTGCTGCTTGTGCACGCTGCTGTGCTGCTTGTGCACGCTGCTGTGCTCCTTGTGCACACTGCTGTGCTCCTTGTGCATGCTGCTGTGCTCCTTGTGCACGCTGCTGTGCTGCTTGTGCACCCTGCTGTACTGCTTGTGCACACTGTTGTGCTGCTTGTGCATGCTGCTGTGCTGCTTGTGCACCCTGCTGCCATATCCCGTCCCCATCCAGCTCCGGGTGCCTCAGCACGCTCGGTGCAGACATGGTGGCCACACTCTGTCCCCACCTGGCACTGGGAGCGTGGGCCTGGGGCTGTCACTGTCACCGCATGTCCTTGAGCGTGTCACCCCTTGGAGGCGTCGGGGTGAGCGCTGACCGAAGGGGACAGCTGTGCCTGCGGGGTGGCCCTTCCCCATCCCTGTGCGCACTGCTCCCCCTCCTGGCTGCCGCCCTGCGCTGCCCTGCCTCAGTTTCCCCTTTGTCCCTAAGGAGTGTGGGGGGGTGGGAGGTGATCCCGGCCATTCAGTCCCTCCAATTCACCCCTCGTGCCCCCCCCCCAGCCCGAAGACATCGGCCAGTCGCCCATGGCCTCCATGCCTGACGGGGACAAAGTGGACCTGGAGGCGTTCAGCGAGTTTACAAAAATCATCACGCCGGCCATCACCCGCGTGGTCGACTTTGCCAAAAAACTGCCCATGTTCTCAGAGGTAACGGGGGGCAAAGGGGGGTAAGAGGGGGTCCCCGGTGACGCCACTATAGGGGGGTAGCGGGTATAGGGCTGGGGGGGGGGGGGTCCTGCAGCCCCACTGATGTTGTGCCCCACAGCTGCCGTGCGAGGATCAGATCATCCTGCTGAAGGGCTGCTGCATGGAGATCATGTCGCTGCGTGCGGCCGTGCGCTACGACCCCGAGAGCGAAACGCTGACGCTGAGCGGGGAAATGGCCGTCAAACGCGAGCAGCTGAAGAACGGGGGGCTGGGGGTCGTCTCTGATGCCATCTTTGACCTCGGCAAGTCGCTGTCTGCCTTCAACCTGGACGACACCGAGGTGGCCCTGCTGCAGGCCGTGCTGCTCATGTCCTCAGGTCAGCGCCCATTGGGGGCTGGGGGGGAGGGGGCAGGAAACCCCCAGTGTTGGGGATGTGTGGGGTGGAGAGACTGGGAGTGAATGAGGTAGAGGTGGGCGCCCCTGATCCCCAGAGCTCCAGCCATTGGGGGCACAGGGGTGGGCACCCCAGTACTTGAAACCCCAACGTGTGGGGGCACATGGGGTGGGCACCTTGATGCCCAGAGCCCAAGCATTGAGATGGGCACCCAAGGTGGGCACCTTGATGCCTATAGCCCCAGCACTGGGGGCACAGGAGGTGTCCCCCCCGATGCCCAAAAGCGCTGGGATTTGGGGGCACAATGTGGGCACCCCAGCACCCAGCCCTCAGCATTTTGGAGGCGTTTTGGAGACCCCTCATACCCCGACATCTTTTGGGGCCGCCCATCCTGAATCAGACCCCCCTTTTGGACCCCCCCCCCTTTTTGCTCCCCTGCAGACCGGACGGGGCTGATCTGCGTGGATAAGATAGAGAAGTGCAGGAGACGTACCTGCTGGCGTTCGAGCACTACATCAACTACCGCAAACACAACATTCCCCACTTCTGGCCCAAGCTGCTGATGAAGGTGACGGACCCTGCGCATGATCGGCGCGTGCCACGCCAGCCGCTTCCTGCACATGAAGGTGGAGTGTCCCACCGAGCTCTTCCCCCCCCCTCTTCCTCGAGGTCTTCGAGGACCAGGAGGTGTAGGGCCCCCCCCCTCTCCCCCTTTACCACCATCACCGCCGCCGCCGCGCACCCCCCCCCCCCATCCCCACCCCA